>NW_027466843.1:6672500-6735000 GCF_046128005.1 Genypterus blacodes | reverse complement strand
TCCCTATCCGGGATCATGGATTTGATGGGACTTTGTGAAGTGCCTATGGATCTCTGTGAGGCTCAGTGTGCACACTAATGTTGCAGGTGAATGGCAAATAATCACTAAACCGAGATGAAGGTGTTTTTGGTTGAGCAGTGTGTACTGGTGGGATTGGTGTAGTCCAACCAGTCCAAGCTTACTCTCCTGGCTGCAGGTATCACGTCTGAAGACAACGTTCCCCCAAGGGCCTTTAGTTCCTCAGAACGAGGACCAGTCAGATCCTTTGTATCCATCTGTGTAGTGTGTGTGGAGAATCTATGTATTAGCAAATAAAAGCAACAACTTCAACCAGAGACAAATGGATGGAGGCAGATTTGTTGACATTCTCGCTGTCTGCTCCTCTGATCCTTTAGGTACCAGGAGGTTTTGGGTCCAGACGGTAACACCCCCCAGTTTGAGAACGTCACCATTTACAACTACTTTGTCTGGAGCCATTACTACTCGGTCAGTAAGACGTTCCTGGGGCCGGGCCAAGCCAGCTTCGGAGGTGTGGACTTCTCCCACGAGGGTCCGGGATTCGTCACTTGGCACCGATTCCATCTGCTTCAGCTGGAGAAAGACATGCAGGTGAGAGGAAGGAGAAAGGGCGTGAGAGAACTGAACTGGGGACAAAGAAGAAAAGCCATATCCTTCTTTCCTCTCTCTCTCTTTCCAGGACATGTTGGACAACCCCACCTTCGCTCTGCCCTACTGGAACTTTGCCATCGGGGGCAGCGAGTGCGACATTTGCACTGACGACCTGCTGGGAGCCAGGAGCAGCTTCGACGCCAACTCCATCAGTGCCAACTCTGTCTTCTCCCAGTGGCGGGTCATCTGCGAGAGCGTAGACGAGTACGACACTTTGGGCACCATCTGCAACAGTGAGAACACACAAAAGGAGACCCACACACACACACACACTGATTGTACCGCGTACCCACAGCTGCTGCATCAGAAAAGAGGGCAAAGAACCCATAAAGAGAGCACACAGAACATAAGCTGCTATAAATAATACCTCACAGCTGTTGTGCTGCATTTGAGATGGCTTCCTATCACTACAGTTTGTTAGAAACTACACCGCCAGTTAAATATTGTCTTTGGAGTCGCTGTGTGCATCCAAAGCACCGTCGCTAATAGCCACAGCCTTCGCCGTCAGCACATTACGGCGTTTACGTGATGCGATTTGCCGTGATTTGATCTCCCTGGTACCAGATTACAGCCTGCAACGTAACCAAACAAACACATCTACCGACATGTTTTCATCTGGTATTATGGGATTATGAAGAATTCCAATCCTCTCGCATCGCAACACCGCAGTGCTGAGTGAACCGGCTCGTTATTGAGGAATTCCACGAATACGATAGTAGCCGGATCATGTGAGCGGGCCAAAGTGTGAGTGAGGGAGCGATCTCTGGTTAATCCCCTACAGTGATGGAATGAGAGGCACGCTATTTCCTGCGTGGAGGAGCAAAGGTCTCCTTATATGGGCGGGGGTTGGGTGCAGGTGCTCGCAGGAATGTGACTGGTTCACTAGCTCCTTTGATCCGTGGGAATGATCTTTAAGCACAAAGACAACTCAGTGATGTAGCGTACTGTTTATATGGCCATGAGCATGTGTGCAAGTGTGTGTGTGTGTGGGGGGAGGGGGCAGGGGAGGGGGGCAAAGAAAGGGAGGGAGAGAGTTAAACAAAACTTTACTTCTTTGCTTAATTAGTTCCCAATCACCACTGTTGTCTGTTCCTGTATAATTAAAAGGGAAAACTGTCAACCTGTCACGTCTGAGACTGATCACGAATAGTTCAGTTGCAAACACACACTTAAAAATAGGTAAATCAGTGAATGTTTCTAATCATCCTCACTCCTATTTCTGCTCTGATTACTGGCTCGAATCTGATATCTATCCCAAGTGTCACACACACACACTCACTCACACACAAACGCACACACACACACACTCGCCAAGATTACTTTAAACTTCCTGCCGCAGTTTCTGCTTTAGGTAAGAATATGGAAGCAGTGGCGTTTGCCTGACGTGACGTTGCGTCTCGTTCCTGACCCCTACCCAGGTACGGAGTCCAGTCCCATCAGGAGGAACCCGGCGGGGAACGTGGCTCGGCCCATGGTGCAGAGGCTTCCGGAACCCCAGGATGTGCTAGACTGCCTGGAGCTCAACACCTTTGACACTCCACCCTACTACTCCACCTCTTCAGAGAGCTTCAGGAACACCATTGAAGGTTCACAGTTACACACCTGATCCAAAACACTGAAGTGAGACAAGTGAAGAGTTTTATTTTTGGTTTGGTATCGGCACAGATGACAGAGCTGCTTAATCACTGTGTGACTACAAAGACACCAAACCAAAGCCAGGAACGCACTCACACATGCTCCTCCACCCACATGCACATATGGTTCCATTCAGCACAGCATTTGTTGTTCCTAATTTTGGTAAATCTCTGCCTTTGTTGAAATAACTTTAGCCTCTCCTCATTTTCTAGGCTACAGCGCCCCCCAGGGGACGTACGACCCCGTGATCCGCAGCCTCCACAACCTGGCCCACCTCTTCCTGAACGGGACGGGGGGACAGACTCACCTCTCCCCTAATGATCCCATCTTTGTCCTGCTGCATACCTTCACCGATGCCATCTTCGACGAGTGGCTCGGCAGGCACAGCGCCGGTACACACACACGCACACACACACTAATCCACATGCAGAAACAGAGACATATTGTTACACCTGGATGATTAGATGAACACACAATATTTTGTCTGTCCAGGGGACCTAATGTACCCTGAGGAGGACGCTCCTATTGGTCACAACCGCCAGTTCAACATGGTTCCTTTCTGGCCTCCTGTCACCAATGCTGAGATGTTTGTTCCTGCCCCAGAAAACCTTGGATACTCTTATGAAGTTCAATGGCCAAGTGAGTAGCACTACACACACACCCACACACATATATTCGAACACAAACACCCACAGTGTGACACACAGAACCCTCTCCCCCTCTCCTCCACAGCCCGTGCCTACACCCTGTCTGAAATCATCACCATAGCGATTGTTGCTGTGGTGCTGGTTGTTGGGGTGGTGGGCGGTGTCATCGCCTGCGCCGCGCGAGCGCATTCGTACCGCTCGGCCGAGGGCCTGGAGCCGCTGCTAGGGGAAACCTTCCGATGTTACTCAGAGGACGAGCGCCGGTTGGACAAATCACAGTCTGTGGTGTAGAACGACGCCTTCACCCAGGAGGCCTTAAACCTTTACATGCATTTGTCTTGCCTTTTTTTATTTTATTCCCATGATTCTTCTAATAAAGATTTACTGGTTTCCAGCCCAGTATCTGTGTGCCTGGGTCACTGTGGTGCAGACTGTGTGTCTGACGGGTAACAAATCAGACTGTAAGGGATCAGACTAAGGGATCAGACTAAGGGATCAGACTCTAGGTCCAAACTAAAAATACACACTTGCAGAATAACGGCAATGACATAATACGCATCATTGAAATGTTATGTCCAAGGTCATTTTGCTTGAATCTGCATTAAATCAACGTGTTTCCATCCCGTTCCCACTGTACGGACGCACATACAGACTCATTCCCGTGTGGATAAACATGATACATGAACGGCACAAACATCATCTGTCTAAACTGGAGACCTTTGGCTTCAGGCGCAAATTTGCTTCCCTGAGGCGAACTGACACCATCACACCGCCTTAGACACAGCAGGTCTGCAGCTGATGAGCCTGATTAGAGCCTCATAACAACACGCACAGCGCCCCCGTGTGGAGAGCATTCATTATTGCGTCATGAGTGGACGAGTTACCTGCAACATAACACAGTGTATTGGTGCGTGTGTTCAACCAGATGGAGGGAGAAGAAACTTTGATGAGGTAATGGAGACTACAAGAGTAAAGGACATTCTGTTGGATCAATAGTGACATAACAATACAACAATGGCACAGAAGGAACAAACATAACGTGAGGTTTGTTTTTAATCTGGGTAATTGCTGCATCTGCGAACACGAGTGGTATGAATAAGTGCGGCTATTAATAAGCTCAGACGTCACTGAGTCTCATTTGCATGGAGAAGTGAAACAATCTGGACTGTGTTATACTGAGCTGCAGGGACCGGCTGAGTCTGAGATAAATGTGACTTCCCACCTGTCTGGCTCCTTTACTTTGGGCAGCTTCAGATTCAGTCGCAGGTCAACACAACACGGAGCCCGAGCGTATAACTTTATAACTCCACCATAAATCTGTTTCAAAGGTATTGAGCTTGTGGGTCCTGAGGGAGAGAACCTCAGGAAGCAGGCGGGGAAGCAGGTAGGACAGCTGACCCACCAAGGACCAGGACTCCTAATAGTCTGCAGCAACAAGAGTTTGGGTTTACTTTTAAGGTGGACTTTCAGGGATCACCTCAGTTCTGTACACCCACTCAAACGCACACACACACTCACAAGCGTTCACTGGCATCATGAATTTTTGCAAATCAAGTGACATTTTGTCGAGAGACCACGTTTTTAAGACTAGAATACAACATGGAGTAGATACTTCTTTAGAAATGTTCTTAAAATGGAAGCACCGGAATTAAGTTAGATCCGTTACGGTTATATCACCCACTTGGTATATTCTCTCCTCATACTTAACTAAGAAGAGATGGGATTTTGAGACTCAGCCCTGGACTGAATTTGTTGAGATTGACATTTTTGCAGTGCAGGCTGGAATGTTGAAAAGGAAAATCATGGAACGGATGAAGGAGCAGAGTTGGCTTCCTCTCTCTGGGGGACAGCAGGCTTCAGTGACAGCGGAAAGACAGCCGTGTGGATTTATTAATGTGGATAGAAATGTCACACACACGCACACACACATACGCGCGCGCACAGAGAACAATATTCATTTGGCCACCGTTGTCCTCTGGAGTGATGTGATCATTAATACTTTTGTGCTCTTATGAAAGTCAACTGAACTTTCTACTGCAGAAAACAACATCTCTGTGTTTTTGCAGCGCTCGGAGGTCACAAGGTCCCTGCTTGGCACACTCCTCCTCTTCTTCCTAATCATCATCATCGTCCTCACTGAGCCGGGTGAGAGTGCAAGTAGATCAGCGTCCATGCCAGAGAGAGATGGGGGATAAAACATCCTGCAACACATGGTTTCATTTTTCACAAGGGAGCATCCAGGTGCCCCACGAAAAGGTAAAGAAGCGTCCCTCCATCCCTCCATCTCTCCATCCCTCCATCCCTCCATCTTCAATCGCTCCTCTCCGCAGGCTTTAAGCAAGACGATTGTTCATCTGGAGAAAGATAAACCAGGCTGTCATGGCTGCGTTTCAATAAAGCTTGCAATGTGAACAGATGGCTTAGATTAATGCCGACGCTCCAGATAGGATCTCCCTTGATGCCTCCTATTTCCTAAATGAGACATTTGAGTGCAAATGTATTTTTTGTCAAGTTGTTGTCTTCGGTAACTCCAGTAATTAAAGTTTTGTGGATGTAAACACTATATAGGAGTGACAGTGGGGGGTGGGGCCCTCATGATGTCTCTGTCTGTCCTGTTTGTTCGTCCTGTCTGTCCCTCCTTTCCATGACACACACTTCATCCTGACTCCGGTGTAAACCCGAGTGATTCTGGATATGTACACTTGTGTGACAGAGAATGAGAAAGGAGGACTACGCGTTCACATCTCCGAGGTCACTGGTTTGGAAATTAGTAAATTTATGCAAAACATTCTCTATCCGTAAAAAACTGTACGCGCCGAGCCAGGCGTCCTTGTTTAACAGTCCGGGAAAGCCAGATTTCCTCAAATACCTCCCTTTTGTTCTGCGTCCGTGGTTATGCAAAGTCAAACTTGGTGCTGTTCCCTGGCTTACATACACACACACACACACACACACACACACACACACACACACACACGCACAGTATTATCCCAGACAGGCAACTCGCAGCTTTTCTCTTGTTTGGAAAGTATTCACAAATAAATCCGAAGAAAAAAAAGTAGGATCCATTCCCGGATTCTTGTGATTCCCCCTGTAAACTTCCGGGTGCCTTCAAGGTTTCTGTTTAGATTTATTCTCACATTTAACATTTAAGGTGACGCTCTTAATTTATTGATCACCTCATGAAGTCTGGGAAACAACTGAGACGCGGAGATTATGTATGCAAGCGGTTGATGCAAGTTTCCTCCACAGGATGTCAGGGCATCAGCGGGGAGCCTGGATAAGAACCGAGTCGAAAGGAGTCAGCTAAGGTGGTTTGGGGCTCTTCTGGAGATATTCCGGGCGTGTCCAGCCGGAGGGGGACAACGGGCCCGACCCAGAACATGCAGGAGGGACTCAATTAATATTTGGCGTCACGACAAGGAACGTTTGTGTTCCTCAAGGAAGAGATGGAGAACATGTCTGTGACCTTGACCCGGAAAAGCCAATGAAAATCAATGGATAAGAAGCCTGAAACGAATGAAAAGATCCAAAGACAGATGATGAATAATGTAAATGCACATTTAATCACATACGGTACGTTCAACGGCAAACACAAGCGAGTGTTCTGGCAGCAATAACAGTGAAGGAAAAATCAATATAACAGTACAAATCAATAAATATAAAAACAAACTGTCATGGGTATGAGAAGGTTTCTATGTCAAGATTGCACATTAGACTATCACATTCATCTGCAAAAGAAGACAAAGAAAACAGGTTAAAAATGAAGAACTCCACGTTCCTAACACAAACGTTTCATCAGGATTTGGAACACAGAGAAAGAAAAGCAAAGATCCTAAAACCTCAATGCCACCATACAAAAGCTTGGCAGGAGCACTTGGCGTGGTTTGAGTCTAAGAAGTGTGTGACAGCAGTTTGACGGAACCCAGTTCATCCCAGACACGATCAATCAATCAATCAATATGGTCGGTGGGATTGTTTCCTGACAGATGTTTCTGTTGCATTAATGCACAGATGATGTCGACATCACAGGATGTTTGAAGTATTCATGAGTGTGTTTACATGTGCGGCGCCACATCTTAGCAGAGCAATAACACAGATCATTATGTCTATGATTGGAGTGTGTTTGTGTGCGTGTGTGTGTGTGTGTGTGTCCAGAGTTTCATGAATAGACTGGAAAATAAATACAACATAAATAAATAGTTCCTGTGTTTTATATTTGAAATACTGCATGAATTTACACTGATGTCCTCTTGTGAGGTGTGTGTCTGTGTGAGGGGCGTCTCAGGACAGCACGGTGAGGACGACGGCCCCTTTGGTCTTCTTCAGGACGTCCACGGCCTCGGCGTGAGTGACGCCCTCCAGGCAGTGTCCGTTCACGGCGATGATCTGGTCCCCGCACTTTAACCTGCCGTCCTCCACCGCGGCCCCCTGCAGAGGATGGACAGGTCAGACACACACACACACACACACACACACACTGATGATGGAATAAACATCTCCCTGAATCAGTGTGAGCATACTACTGATGTTTAATGTGACAAATTGCGTGATAATCAAATAAAATTTCACAATAAATCCGTCCTTTGTCACAGTTTTCACTGCGATGATGTCATGCATTCCTCCCCCTCTGAGGACGTCCTCTCACCTTGTTGAAGATGGATTTGATGTAGATGGGCTGGTCTCCATGCGGGCTGCCGAACCCTCCCACGATGCTGAAGCCCAGCCCAGAGGAGCTTCTGTCCAGAGTGACCGTCTTATACACACGAGCACTGCAGGGAAACAACACTCAATGACTGTGTGTGTGTGTGTGTGTGTACTTCATGGCTATGCAGCTATTTCCCTTATACAATTATATTTTCTTCACCTATTTATTTAGTGCCCCACTTTCCCCAATCATGTGGTTCTGATCCGCTGCTATGACATCATGTTTTATGTCTTTGTTTATCTCCCAGCTCTTTCCTCTCACAGGCATATTAACCTTTTCTAATCCAATCTGATGACACAACCGATGTATTAACAACAACGCTGGAAGATATTAAATAGTGCAACGTGGCAAATTGCAGTAGCAATACACTTTTAAAATGAATAATTTCATCTGTAAATGTCGATAAACCCAGAGTGAAATTCCTCCGATACGGTCCAGTGACGAGGAAACGGTCTGTAAGCGGCGCTTACCAGAGGTTGTTGAGGAAGCAAGCAGGATCTGGAGAAGAATGAGCATCACCACCGTGCTGCGTGCTGTAACCACCTGCACCTGCCACCACCTAAGGATCAACACACACACATAAACACACACACATTGACGTTCCCCTTATTAGCAGTGTTTCAAGCAGCTGGGCCGTGATCTGACAGAACAGCGTGTGTTTTATAATTGATACTTCTGTCTGCTGCTGTGATACACAACAGCACCAAGTTATTTTAAACTTTTTGCAATATCGAATGACATCGATGAAATGCCTCATTTTCTCACTCCCTGCAAACGCTCTCTCTCTCTCTCCCTCTCCATCCTTCCCTCTCTCTCTCACCCTCACTCACTCTCTCTCTCTCTCCATCCTTCCCTCTCTCCCTCACTCTCTCTCTCCTTCCCTATCCTTCCCTCTCTCTCCATTCTCCACTCTCTCTCTCCCTCTCCTCCCCCCTCTCCCCCTCTCCTCCCTCCTTCCTTCCCCCCTCTCTCTCTGCCCCCCGCTCACTCCTTTCCCCTCTCTCTCTCTCTCTCCCTCCTTCCCCCCTATCTCTCTCCCTCTCTAAATCACCCCATGACACCGCGCCGTCACAATGATCCAGAAACTGCACTTACGGTTCATTACTGTAACACAGTGTTCGTCCTCTCTCACTGTCGGGGCTCTAACAATGCAACAGTCTTGGACTCGCACACACACACACACACACACACACACACACACACACACACACACACACGCGCGCGCACACACGCACACACACACACACACACACACACACACACACACACACACACACACACACACACACACACACACACACACACACTTCACTGCAGAGTAACTTTGGGCCTGGGGGTTTACAGGTAAGCACGTCTGTACTCTGACAGCACCTGTAGAGTGACGGCTCCAGTGGCATTCTTCAGCAGGGCTTCGATGTGGACATGAGTCATCCCCTCCGTGGGCACATTATTGATACTAATGATCCTGTCTCCTATCTGATGGGCACACACACACGCAAACACAAACACACACACACATACAGAAACACTCAGTTGCACAAATTGCTGATTAAATCTTTTGTTTAATCGTTTTGTTCACGCATTTCATCAGCGCAGTTTCATTAAAAATAATTTGCTTTTATGATTTGTGACTGTGCAAACAACTAAATGAAACTGGAGAGCAGATGTACACACAAGCACGAGCGCACACACACACACACACACACACACACACACACACACACACACACACACACACACACACTCACACTCACACACACACTAGGCATCCACGCTTCCCACCTGTAATTGCTGGGTTTTGGCAGCCAGTCCATTGGTATCCATGGTAGCAATGAAAAGAGGTACGTTGCCATGGGGACTGCCCACTCCTCCTGCTACATTGAGGCCCAGGGAGTCACGTGCACCCTGTGGTGATACAACACAGACACTCTAAATTTAAGTTTATTACATTTCTTCCCCTTTTACTGAGAAACTTCAAATGAAAAATACATAGAGGTAAATATGGAAGAACCTCTGGAAATGTAGCAGAATGGAGATCTCCAACCTCACCTTTTGTATTATTACTTTTCTGATATCCTCTTGTCCTGAAGAAGAGATTTAATAAGGTTTGCATAATTAGTACATTGACAGCATTGTTTTCATTATTTGCACCAGACGTAAAGTGTCAAACATCTGAGACAAACAACGATTGTGACCTTGACAATGAGATTTCTTTCGCCCTTGAACTCACTGTAGCTCCCGGCTTTGTCTTCTGTCTCCCTCTGGTGGCCAAAGAAAGTATCGCATCCACTCAGGGGGGTCAGGGTGGAGCAGTCGGAGTCTTCGCCCTGTAGAACACAGAAGTTAAAGTACGCCAAGGCTCACAAAGTAGCATTGTTACAATTACAAGACCACAGGAAGACGATTCACCCTGCAAATCACAGCTAAAAAGAAACTCTATTCTGCAACATATGACATTCATTTGGTCTTCCTTGTCATTTTAGGCACAAGCAGCAGGAGGAAAGAGTTTACCTGGCTCCCCTGTGAGTACGGCGGCCCGGCTTTAAAGCGAGCCACTTCTAGGTGGACGTCTCTGCTGCAGCTCTATAGAGGGACACACAGAGGGACACACAGAGGGACGGCTTTGCTTAGTCAGTCGTCTCTACGAGTATGTGAGTGTGTGTGTGTGTGCTTAGGTGTCAGACCTGCAGCAACTTGTCGGCGTGTTCCTGCGATGCCGCGCGAACGTCCTCTCCGTTGATTGACAGAATCTGGTCTCCTAGCAACAGCCCTCCGTCTGCTTCTGCCACGCCTCCTCTGACGATGTCTGAGACAAAGATGCCCGTGTCATTGCTGTTAGGGAGGAAAAGGAAAAAGCAGAGGTCAAAAACTGTGTTTGTGTCTAGGTGAGGGAGGATACGACAGTCGTCAACCTGCTGATACACATGACATCACAGAACCAAGCAGCTGAGCACTCAAATCTATGGGAAGTATATGTTTTAGACGCATAGGGGATTTTATTTTGTGTCTAAAGCCTCTGCAGTGATGTCCTGTCCTGCTTGAGAATCAGGACAGCTTTATCATCTTGCCTGGATGAGCAGCGTCATCTGACTGTAAGCCTCTGCCGGCATCTAGATGAGCTGTTAACAAGCAAATGATTGACAAGTGTCCTCTGACTAAAGCCAATGACGTCGTCACCAGACGGACTGTCCTCGGTTTGTGCTACAGCATTTCAAACTGTAAAGTCCGGAAAGCTCTTAAGCAAATTCAGTCAAGTTTCCAACAGACTTCCAACAGAAAGTGAGATAGGAAATGAAACTCCATCATCCTCCGCTGTGCTGAGCTCCACTCTCACTCTATCTCTTCCCAACCATCTTGCAGCACAGATCGTCTGACTTCATTTAATGTTTAGTTCACCTAGTTTATACATTCTATAATTTGTTTCCTCTGTCGTCTAACCTGCGGCCAAAATTGCCTTTGTAACCACGGGGGCGTGTCCTCACTTGTTAATCCAGCACCTTGAACATCCAGTACCTCTTTCCCACCGTGGTGAAGCCCAGCCCCTCTACGGGACGCGGCCTCAGCTCCAGGGCGAAGACGTCCCACAGGTCCTCCTCCCTGTAGGCCTCCTGGTGCCTGAAGACACACAGACGAAGACGCTGGGTAGTCAGACGCAGCACGACGATGGCTTCGTCGTGAGTGGCCTGCCGCAGGTCTATGCCATTTACCTGCAAGAGGGGAGGAGGAGGGGGGCAGGGGGGGGGGGGGGGAGGAGGAGGAGGAGGAGGAAGAGATGCTCTGTGAACGTTTGACAATCACAAGCCAGCAGATGTGACGCTACAGTTAAGCGGTAACATATGGTGTGTGATGTTGTAAGGGGATGCCGTGTAATTACAGGATTAATAAATGTAGGAAATGGTTCTGTGTGTGTGTGTGTGGGAGAGTGTGTGTGTGTGCAGTCTACCTCTAATATCTGATCTCCAGCCTGCAGTCGACCATCTCTCTGTGCTGCTCCTCCAGCATTCACTTCATGGATTATTACTGCCCCCTGGTGGAACAAGTAGAAAACACGCCCTTAGGTTATTCAGACACAATGAGGGAAAGAAGCAGTGCACCTGAGGAGGAGGAGGAGGAGGAGGAGGAGGAGAAGAAGAAGAAGAAGAAGAAGAAGAAGAAGAAGAAGAAGAAGAAGAAGAAGAGCTGAGAACCTTTATTTACATGGAGTTTAAGCGTTTTGAATGTGATTGCCATTCAAGGTTTGACAAGACATTACAGGAAGATAACAAACAAGCACTCACCTGCACCGATGCATGAATATTACAGAGCGTTTATAGTTTGGTATGAATTATTGATGTCATATGTCAGCTGACGTGCGCTCACCAGCAGAGAGTCGCAGCCGCCGACAACGCTGAGGCCCAGGCCCACGTTCCCTTTGCAAATCTCTACCGTGCTTTCCCTGCCAGCCACCACCGCACAGCTCAGGGGGTCAGAGGTCGCCGGGCCCGATCCCAATCCCGCTCCCGATCCTGATCCCGACCAGTCGTGGGATCGCCTGGTGCTGAGGGATGATGGTGAAGGTGAAGGTGAGGCGAGGGAGGGGGATGGGGAGCAGTGATGGGAGCAGGATGAAGGCAGAGGTAGGGAGGAGGAGACGCTCCTGGACGGGCTGACTGAGAGCCTGACGGAGACGCGCTGCTTCAGAATCAACCCAGACACCTGAACGCCGAGGGGAAACACCAACCAATTAAGGACTTGATCAATCACTCTGTTGTTAATTAATAATCAACCAGATGTGGGCGTCGAACCTTGTCAGCTGAAAGTCCGGCCAGAGGTTCATCCCCCACCGCCACGATCCTGTCTCCCACCTTTATCCTCCCATCCTGAGCGGGAGGTAAACAAAAGGAGCCCATGAGGCAACGTGTGACAAACCTGACGCAAAATACCAAATTAGTAATGTGATGAGACTTCAGGTGGAGAGATTGCAGAAAGCATAAAAATATCCTGCGATTATAGTGCAGAGAATCATCGCGGGGTTAAAAACAGGGCAGGTATGTGGAGAAACCTGCAGCCATCCAGGTTTGGGATAAGATTATGTGACACAGTACAGGACTCCATGAGGGAACTCCTTCTATAACCCCCATACATCTACTGTCAATCCCTACAGAGAGATCCATGAGTGAGTGACATACAGCTATGATATCAGAGTTGGGGTGAGGATGATGTCATACTTTACTAGCAGTGCCATGCTGGATGAGGGACCTCACTACCGCTCCTTCCTTACACTCGTCCTCTGCCAGGCACAGACCCAGACCTGCATTATCCTGGAGAGAGATACAGCATTTGTAATACTTCAACCTTTGATGCGTGATCCCAACTTTCTCCAACAACCAAACTTGGGTCACTGTTTTGCTCCAATTCCCGTCGGCACAGACATTGTGAGGCTGAAGGCCCCGACAGCGGTTAAGTCCAGATATCTTGGCAGGTACCTGAGGCAGGATGATGTGCTTGATGTCTCTGGATGATCCTCTGTCTCTGTGGGAGTCCACTGTGTCCTCAGCCTCCTCTGTGCTCAGGCCCTGGGCTGTTTGACCCACAGCTGCTTTATTCCTTGTAAAACAACACAAGATTTTAGTTTTTTTTGCAGGCATTCTGATTCTGAGATGGACTCGGAAAAGTGAAGAGCTTGGAGGGGACTCTTACCTGACCAGGATGATTTTGACTTTCGAGGGGGCGTTGTTGATGATGGTGGAGGCGTTCTGGTGACTGCGGCCGTACAAGATCTGACCGTTGATCTGTGGAGAGAAATAAGGTCAGCTCGTCTCTCTTCCACCTGTCGTTTCCTTTATCCCATCTGTATCTGCATAAATCTGACTTCCTGTCATCTTCCTCTCTACCTTCCCCCCTTTCACCGCTCCTTTTGTCTCTGATCCTCCAGCTCACGTTTATCACGCTGTTGCTCATTACATTCGAGGATCCAGACATCATTCAAATGGTTGAAGTACTCGTGTTCCTCGCTCTTCACGTCTCTCACCCATCTGTCAACCTCCTACCTAAGGATCCTTGCTTCCCATCCTTGCATCCCTCTCACCTCCAGCAGCTCATCCCCCACCCGGATTCTGCCGTCTTGCCCGGCGGGTCCTCCAGGGTCCACGTCCGCCACGTAGACGCTCATGCGGGCCCGGGAGCCATCTTTGTTGCCCGTGAGGTCGATTCCCAGACCGGCAGTGCGAGGGTCCTTCTCCAGCTCGATCAGGTGGAGATTCCCTGACAGGCTGCCGTAGCGCTGAAGCATCTTCTCTGGGAGAGGAAGGGTTAATAAACAGGAGGGCGTTAGGTGGAAAATTCGACGCTCCCGGAGAAGCAAAACAAACACGGCTGGTACACTGGATGTAATGAGTGACACCTGAAGTGGAGCGTAAGCCCCCCTGGCATTACACGGCAGAGGTGCTGGCGCTGCTTCTTCTGCGTTGTGTCTGTGTGTGTGTGTGTGTGTGTGTGTGTGTTTGTCTGTGTGTGTGTGTGTGTGTGTGTGTGTGTGTGTGTTGCTGATACTTGCTTGTTTGGAAAGGATGATGTAAGATATGTGGAAGGAAAGGCAAAGAGTGTGTGTGTGTGTGTGTGTGTGTGTTCTGTATACACTGTATGACTGTGTGAGGCACCATGTGTCAAATGTATTAATATTTGAGGCTGTAGTTTGGAATGATGATTACAATGTAATGTTAAGAACGCTGGACTGTGCCTTATAAACTGACAACTTTATGAAGTAATGATACAAACATAAACAATAAATGCACATAAATAGAAGAAGTCTGTTTGTGTACGTGTGTTTGTATCATTAGGATCTGTCAAAAGTGTGTGTGTGTGTGTGTGTCATCTCTTACTCCTGCTCACGTCGTCCTCGTCTTCGTCTTTCACGGTGATCGCCGGCGGGACCGTCACAGGGCTTTTCCGATCCGTCCTATCAGCAGCCGGTCGAGGCACCTTTGGCGAAGTTTTTGCATTATTGAGCAGACAAAAGTTGCCGATGCCTCAGGGGTCCTTCAGGCATGAGTCGGACTACCCCTGAGGCCTGAGCAGCGCCGTGGGGGGTGAGGAGGGAGGGAGGGAGGGGAAGAGATACTGACGAACGCAATGAATTAATGAACAGTTGAGTTTTAATGTCAGCTAAAAATAACATGAAAGATGACCGGAATGGTGCGTTATTTGGCGAGGCGGCGTGTGAATGCGTGGGAAAGAACTTCAAAAGAAGTCGACGTCTATTTAAAGAGCCGCACGTCTCCATCAAAGAGGAAAACAAAGGGCCTCAAAAACAAGGTAGCTCTACGGGACTTTGAACTAGAAGAGTCCGACATAAAATATACACATTAAAATTTGGGAAGTTAAGTAGCGATGATAGCACACACACACACACAAACACGCATACACAAGACAAGACTGTACCAACCTTAAAGGGAGTGGGAGTGAAGGGGTTTGTGGGGGAGAGACTAAGGAACAGACCACTGAGAGACTCTGCTTCCTATGGACAATGGAGGGAAAACACAGATACAGACGAGAACAGATCCAAAACTTGTATAGAGCCTGTATACACACACACACACACACCCCCATCACCGACCCGCCAGTGTGAGAGATTCTTTTATTTTTCGCGTATGACTCATCGCCATAGCGTCCACATACATAACAACCTGGAAACACTGGAGACAAACAGCACAGCAGCGACTCTGACAAATAGCTTCACATCTGCCGCAGTGGAATCAATATGCTTCACAAACAAACTAGACGAAAACACATCGCCAACATAAAGGCAAATGTTTATCTGTGGAGGAGTCTCACCTTACTGTGCCGGTCTGAATGTGGCGTCGGACTGCGTCTCTCATGGTTAGAAAGGGAAGGAGACTGCAGGAGAAATCAGAAGCGTGAGATTAAGATTTCGAGGCGCTTGGAAGTTGCGTGTCGACCTTCTAGAATGTTCTAGAACGCCCTAGAACGTTCTAGGCCTTGTCTTCTTCACCTGAGATCTCCTTTGTCCGGACTGAACCAGGAAGACCACAAACTCTCGGGTCCTGCGGATGGCCTCCACTGCCTGCTCGTGGCTGGCATCTCTCAGGTCCACGCCACACACCTTGGTCAACATATACACACACACACACACAGACAGAAAAAAAAAAGCGCAGAAATAAGTTTGCCCTTGACAAAGTACTTGAACAAATGTCAGAAGTTTGAAACTCGTGCTGGATTGACGTCGTGCTGGTTTATGTTGGTGTCTCTCGGTGTTAAAGCTTCTACATTGTGAGGAGAGAGACGTCTGTCTGACTGCATGGAGGTGGAGGAACATCTGCTGATCCTACAGCATTAAGCACGCATGATGGTGCATATTAATGACCTCTTCCACATCACAGCGGCTTCAATATCAGTACGATAATGGCACGAAATATATTTCTGCTAATGGCTCAAAGCTGAGACGACTCTGATCACCATCTGACTGCTCACGTACGCTCGCTCTTCGTCTTTAATTTAGAAATTTTGTAGAGAAGAGAAGAAACCCAGGCAGATATTCTATATTTAACTTCATTAAACAAGACTAAACTAAGGTTTTTTTGCTTTTTAATTCCATTAATTCTGCTATATAGTGATTCCAAAGCTTTCAGCATGTCCGTCTGGTAACACACACACACACACACACACACACACACACACACACACACATATACTCCTTCACTCTGCTTCCCAGACACACTCTCACACACTCTCCTCTCCCTCTTGGAAGTGGCCGGTTTTGGATTGGAGCAGAGAGTCTCCGGCTGTTTGCATTTTATCCGGCCGTCCCTGCGTTTCCTTAGCAGTCCTTCTCTCTGACTCTGTTCCTTGGCTGCTGGACAGTTGTTTGATGGCTCCGCCTCATTGATCACTTTGACCTCAAACTGGCATCGTGAGGCGGCTCCATCTCCAGCCTCACTCCTCCATGAGACACTTCTCTTTCCTCCAAGATGATCCCGGCGTCCTTCCATCTGTCACTCCTGGCACCGAACGTGTCCAGTGACGTCCCATTCCAGTCAAGAGAGAACTTTTGTTTTGCATGCGCCATCTGCTGTTTTCAATGTAAAATGGCAGCTAAATGTTTCCTTTTTCCAAGGCAAACCTCTTTCTTTAATCCAGACTAAAACACTGCCTGCTATTCAGGCCAATGCGGAAATGATTGCCCAGACGCCACACACAAACATATGCACACATGCTCATTCAGCAAATACCACACACACACACACACACACACATGTACACACACGTACACACACATTTCCTTTATTAGCTCCTCCATTTCTTTGAATTCCTAATTGTGTCTCCGTCTCTGCACCACACACACACACACACACTCTCTTACACACACACACCCACACACTCTCTCTCACACACACACACACACACACACACACACACACACACACACACACACACACACACACACACACACACACACACACACACACACACACACACACACACACACACACACACACACACACAGAGGCACAAACGCACCTCCAGTATCCTGTCTCCGGTCCGCAGGGTGCCATTATGTGCTGCCGGGCTGTCGGGGCTGATGTGCTTGATGAAGACTCCCCTCATCATCTGGCCGCTGCTTAGCCTTCTGCCCATGCCTCTGCCTCCCATTATGCTGATACCAAGGGACTGGCCCGGTGCTCGAGTCAGACGCACACTAAGAGACAGAGCGGGATACGAGAAACATCCAGGCGCACTTTATCGTTCTGCTGAAGTCCTTGTTATTGCTGATGTGAAGCTACTTGGTTTGAAAACACAACAGAAGAAATAAACAGGAAAGAGACTTCTCAGCGTCTTCAAGCCTTTTCTAGAAAGTCCAGTTGCTTAAGCTGAACTTTTCTTGAATACTACGACCTGGATGACTGAGAACCTTCACAGACGCGCTTGTTTTCTTTCCTTTCTCTACTTCTGGAGTGTCAGATATAAGATATGAAGTCAAAACAATAGAATATTTGCCTTCTTGCCATTTTAGGTGACTGATCCACACAGGTTGCAGTCATAAACACATATTCATACAGCAGAGAAGCAAAGACTTGACTTCCCTGACCCAGCAAGGGCAAAGGGCGTTTAAATTATGGGCGGAGCTTTGAGGCTAGATTGAGCCCTCGGGCTAAGAGAAATCACACAGTGTGACGTGGATCGCTGCTCCACCGACCTTCTGGGCTCATCCCAGGACGTGATGGCGTGAGGGTGCGGCTCCTCCTCCTGCTCCTGCTCCTCTCTGCAGTTCTCCACTCTCACCTCCACCTCCGCCCCGGGTAACTTCCCCTCTGCGCCGCTCTCGCCCCGTTTCTCCCCCACACTGCGTCCGTCCTCCTTCGCATCCTTCTTCTCGCTGTCTGGTAGACATTTGGAAACCTGCCAACTTGGAGGTACAAAAATAAATAAACAGCCATATGGAATAAATGTCTGAGATCCGTTGAGGAATCTGTGATTGATTTCCTCTTTGGAGTTTACTCTCGATAAATCAATGCATTCAGTCAATTATACACACGTGTTAAACTGCGGTTTACTGCGTTGCGTATGTGCAGATTAGCCGCGGATAACAGGCTGCTGCTGTTCCCCCCCCCCCGACACATCGTGACACACAGCCGATGGCGACATATATTGGTGAGCCTTGAGAAGATAGAGAGCTTTGGAAGCAAATAGCCCTGAAAATACACATTTTATGCCAGGGAGGTCTCGTCGAGGTGTTGGGATGACGTGCGCGTGTGCTTCCTCAGATGTGTGTATCCATGGATATACAGTATATGTGTGTGTGAGTGTGTGTGTGTGCGCCAGAAGAGGTAGAGAAGTGGAGAATTTTTCATGAATATGTTTAACGGCGAAGGGCTGTAATAAGCCCATGGAGGTGAGTGATAGTGGTGCTATCTACACAGCAGGAGCCTATAGCCAGTGAAGTTACAGAGAAGGGCAGAACAAATGGTTCCAGCAGGGCTGAGGAGAGCAGCGGGAAACAGAGGGGGGGCGGGGGGGATAGGACGGCGGGCAGGAAGGGAAAATGAGGTAAAGAGAAAAAGAGCCAGGCAAGATGACAGAAAGTGAGAGAGATGAGAGACAGGTGTAAACACAAAGAGTCAAGAGAGGAGTGTAGCAGCCACAGAGACAAAGACGCCATGTGTTGAAAGAGTGAAGAAAGGGTGGCAGAGAGAGAGAGAGAGAGGGGAGGAAGCCACAGAGATGAAGAGTGAGCGGGGACAGACAGGAGCGAAACAATTCATTTTCGCTGACAGTCAGCACTGAGATCCATAAGCGAACGGCTAAATATAACTCTGAGATTCAACATTTGGAGAAGCTTCTCGCCTGCGTCGGCGAGAAGAACGACGAGAGGCTGGAAGAGACTCGCCATCAGCCGAGAGCCGCAGCGTTTCCTCACGGATACGCCTCATTAATGCGCCAGACAATAAGTCGGGTCATTAGTGTGGCTTAAGATAGTGAGCTACTTAAAATGCCGGGCGTGTTAGTGGAACCATCCGCCTGCAATAGCAACACAAAAGCCGAAGGTTGAGGCTTCGCACACCAGACTAGAGGCCTCTGGGTCCTTTATTACCTCGAGTTTGAAGCCGGGGTGATGGTGGAGACTCTGGTTGCGTCTCTCCCCGCCGCTACAACGGAGGAAGGGGCGCTGAGTCTGGCTGAAGATGGAGGTTTTAGTTTTTTAGCCGTTAACGCAGCCGGAGTCGGGGCCAGAGTTGAGGCCAGAGTTGGGACCAGAGCCGGGGCTGGGGCCGAGGCTGGGGCGGGAGCCGGGGCTTGGGACGGTGCCGGGGCCAGGGAGCGTTGCGGGGGAGTGGGCGAGGAAGGGGCGCTGTCCGTCAAGATGGATGCCAGGGGCGGCAAGCACAGGCGGGACCGGTACTCATCCAGCTGGTGGGCTGAGACATACGTGACACTGACGGGAGGGAGAAGAAGAAGAAGAAGAAGCGTGTTAATGCTGCATTCAGGGTCGCACGAATGTAAGCTAACACAAGAGACACGCAGACAAATATGACACACGACAGCATGAATGACGTCTACACAGGACGGACGGACGGATGGTTGCCTCTGAAAGTGAAGGAGGTAATAAACGCTGCTTTGATTCATCCCTTAACTTCATCTATGAGTCAAATATCCTCAGAAATAGATTGATGAGCAGATCTCGGTTTGTAATGTTTGCATATTAGCATTGCATGAACGCCTGAGTTTCTCCTTTCAGAAAAGCAACAACAACAAAAAAAGACATTAGCTGTTATGGCGGCTGAAGCATTACATGTCAGCCTTTCTATTAATTGGAGGTTTGCAGTCTAGTGGGTATGTGACAGTTGTTCACGTATTCTTTCAGCCTTAATTGTATAGAACCGCCGAGATGAGATGAAAGGGGAGAAAACGCGTAAAAAGCGGCGGAGTGAATGGATACTTTAGCTGTCACGGAAAGTTGGGAGAAAGAGTTAGTGGTATGTAAACGACAGGAGTAACTTCAGGAGCTACGCCTGGATGTAAGCTTACATACAAAGATATCATTTAGCCAAAGTGTCAAGGACGTCATTAAAGCCTCCCACGTCCATTCATGTGTGCGGCGCCACCAGACACGCGAGACGTCCCGCTGTTTGAATCCACCCAAAGAGCCAATTTCTGTGTTTCGCTCGTGGTGGCAGATTGAATATGGAGGTCGTCTGCGTTAAGCTGTTGTGACTGAGCCATGTGGACAGCCTGTCTTGTCTCAACAGAGGCGGTTTGATAGTGACAAGCCCTCACCCTTTTATATCTGTCTTACTCTGAGGCTGCCAAAGCAACTCGTCTGCCTCCGCTCTCTGTTAGTTTGTCTGCAACGCTGTCAGGATGAGGGAGTGTGTGCGTGCGTGCGTGCGTGTGTGTTCTGCGTGTACGGCTTGTGCATCTGAGAAGCTGTTTAAAACACTCTTTTATTCAGAAGTGCACTGTTCAAGGTGATATGACTGATGAATTATTCAGAGATATTTCCCGTTGCAGGAAAAAGGTGTTTTGCGGGGTTAGACCATTTGAAAGGCTAGGAAAGATTGTGTGTGTGTGTGTGTGTTGGGGGGGGTGAGTGTTTGGCTGGGCAGTGGGGAGGCAGAGGTGGGGCTCATCACCAACCTGCCCAAACAAGCGTGGCTGGTATGGAGCCATAACTGCTGATGTTAGAACAAGTAATAATTTACCCAATTTCCCTTCGGGCGATCTTTAAAATTTCATCATCTAATCTAATTGAACACGACTGCAGTGCCTCAGTCAACAATGACTCGGGTGTCAAAAACAAGGTGGTAATGGAGATGTGCAGGGAGATGAGATGAGCTCATTTAGGGGCGCTAATGCGGGGAAATGTTTGTGACTGTGAAGGGCACACATTTATATTTATATATATACTCACTCATTAGAGTCACACTGACTGTCAGGATCTGCATGGGTAGATCTGGAAAAATGTGAGTTATATTCAATTACTTTTTTTCCCCCCCGCAGTTGATGATTATTATCAAAGTCATTGGACCTCGCTTAGATTCTCTCCGCAGCGAGCAGCCGGGCTTGTTTGAATTTTATTGTTCATTTTTATGTCAGCGATTGTCCCTAAAATATATTACACGATTTGTCCAAGCGGCAAACTAGAGTAAACTTTGAAACAGACACATCAATCTTACAGCCCCGGAGTTCTTAATATTCATACGCGACACTGAGCAATGGTTAACTGTAGAGAGTAAATAAATGTAAAAAGTACTTGCAGTAAATAGAACTGCCTGGTGTTTGACGTAAAGGTACGCTAATGTAATGCGGGATCCTTGTTTCCTGGGGAGCTAATGGCGTGTGGGGCGTTTAAGGTCCGCCGAATTGTTACGACCTCGGCGATTACAAATTGTTTTGCTTGGAGCCACGACTCTAGTTTTTATGTTACAATTTGCATTTAGCTGCACAAAATCGGCCACGTTACGTCTGCGAAGTTAACGCCCGTAGTTAATGAGCGAGGCATTTCGCGGTGACAGCTGTCGTTAGGCTGACGTGCAGTCACGCGCGTTGCCATAGGAGACCGATTGTGACATATGATGATGTAGTAGTTTCACCTGCATCCAGAGCCCATTTGGATGAAGCTATACCTCCAACCTACTTAATGTGCTGCATTTGAAATATATCAAAGTAATAAATAAGCCCGGCCGCCTCGCAGATGGCACATGATGTACTGAGAGTGTGTGAACATTTGTCATTATTGTGCCAGAGGCATGCGGTGCACCTGTGGCGCTATTGGAAATTGCCTGGGATTAGGAGGAGGACATTCTCAGCATGTGTGTGAGGAGCTGGGAATATTCATGGGCAATCAAGCCAGCCCGGGCCACTGAATGCTGCCTATTACAGAGTCCAGACCGGCTTCCCCCTCGAGGAAAGTGATGATGCCAAGTCATCAAGCAGCAGATAAACATGGAACCCCAAATATGAATAAATTGCAAATACTGTATTCACCAAAGAGCAGATTCAGTCCCGCGACGAGGTGAATTTTTACAATTCTGGAGATATTAATACCCCAGACATGTGTTACTGTGTGTGTGGATACAGAACATTGTTTTGGAAGACAGAACAATCAAATGTTTCATATCATAAACATCCCTTTTCTCAGCTGTCTCCAGTTTGCTTTGCAGGAGTAAGAAAAGGTTAAAACAACATTCAATTACATAGATTGGACATTTATGTGTTTATAATAATGCATCCACAGCAGATTTGTGGATATAGCAGTAAGTATTTGTTGTGTTTAACCTGAGATTACAATGGAAATAGATGATTTTTGCCAGTAAAAATAACTTGATGTCTCTCTTTCCCCATTTCGAACCGAACCAAAACACTGTGGGCTGTTACTGCACTTGGTGACATCATGTTGTGTGTCAGACTTATGGGCCAGAAATAACAATGCTTTTGGGAGGCCCGTCAGTACAAGAAAAGAGGGAATGACACACACACACACACACACACACACACACACACACACACACACACACACACACACACACACACACACACAAAACACACACACACACACACACACACACACACACACACAAAACACACACACACACACACACACACACACACACACACACACACACACACACACACACACACACACACACACACACACACACACACACACACACACAGAGTCTCTGCATATTCAGTAACCTGGTGATTTTGGATGCAAACACAGAAGAAGATTATTGGAAACAGGCAATCCGGAGGGAGTCGGGGGAAAATGCAGAGAGAGAAAACTTTCCAAAGCCCTTAAGATGTTCGAGAGTTGTGTAACCTAAATCATGCTGTAATGAGGAGCAAGTGTCAATTCAGGACATGCGGCTGGCTTCCTCACCTGATCTCTGGCCCGATGACAGAGTGTCTGCGGAGCATAGCCCGGGCCTTAGTGTTGGTCAGGTTGGAGGTAGGCTCTCTGTTGATGGCCAGAATGGCGTCCCCAACCCCGAGTCTGCCATCCTGGCTAACAGAGCCTCCCTGGACCACGCTGCGCACCAGCATGCCTGAGCCGTCCTTGATAGCGCTCACCGACATGCCTGCCAATGTCCACACACACACGTACACACACACAGATGCACAGGTGAGGGGAGGCTTGGCTAAGGCTGGTTTGACTACGTGCCAAACAGACAGAGACAGTTGCCCAAACAAACACCTGACAGCAGCATAATCAGCATAATCAAGACAGACACTTGGCAGATTAGCACACATACATGACTACAAATGCTTGACATTTACACACCGTCATCCGTCACAGTCTCACACACACACAGATACAGACATGCCTTCACACACCCATGGGGGGTGTGTGTAGGGCAGAGGTGAGCGGAGGAACAACACATGCCAGTCGTACAAACATCCAACTTTGGCACCATCAATCTGGACACAAGGTGGATTACACAAGCAGTTCATTTATGCAAACAGGCAGAAGCAGGTCAATCTGGAATCACACACACACACATACACACACACACGGTATAGACAGGGTATAACAAATCAGCAGCCTAGGCTACAGCAGCACAGGAAGCTCATTTACGCTACATTTTACGCTACACTATGCGCACACACACACACACACACACACACACACACACACACACACACACACACACACTACACACACATACTACACACACACACTGCGGATGCACACTATTCAAAATCGGTCCAAGAAAAGACTGAGTTTATTTTTGATCAGATAAAGACTTTATTGACTTCAGGTTTACATTCAAATTTCAACACAATCATGGCGCTGGGGAACACAATGAGACACTAAAGGCAACAGACAGAGAAAGACTGAAGAAATAAACCTTTAAATGATATATAGGATCTATATCTTGTAAATAAAACTTAATTTGTTTTGACCTCGACAGAAAATTCTTATGGATCCCATTAATGCACAATAGATCCATTCTGATGAAGATCCAGATGGGCTGTTTACTGTTTATGATGGTTTAAAGGCTCTAAAATAAAGAAGTCTTACAGTATGAGCATAAATGTATATAGTGTAGTTAAAGAAGTGGACTCATACTCATGCAGAGGGGTAGAGTTGCACATTGCACCTAATAAGAAGAAGGAATCAAAAGGTAATAAAAGCTGTTTGACTGCAGTGCTGCTCCTAAATGTCCCCAAATCTAAGCCTGGTCCAGCGTTTCACACTCAAATGCATGAAAATATATATCCAACCACCCTAAATACATAAACCTTGTGTTTTCAGAAAACTATGCACATATAAATGACTTAACAAGAAGTCCTACACAGTATTTCACACCGACGAGAGCCAGAGAATGTAGTGACATACAGGAGTGTGACCTTGGTTTCCTCTCCCTGTCGACTACAGCATACTGTAATTTAAAAGTTTCACATACACAAGTAGTGCAGCGCCTTAGTGGAGCACAAATCCAGAATACAAATGAGTTCTTTTCTGCCCGCCCTCCAGCCCCCCCCGCCCCCCAGCCTCACGCTTTGCATCGTGCCCTGAGATGAAAGTGCAGGAGTGCCTTTGTTTCATCGCTGTCACGTTAGAAAAGTTAAACGTCCGAATTCCTCGCAGAGAAATCAAGACGTGTCTATCCAGAATAACAATCCAGAATTCATATGTTCGACCTTATTTGGGGTTTCTCTCTCTCTCTCTCTCTCTCTCTCTCTCATACACACACACACATTAAATCTCTTCCTCACTTCATCACTCTTCCTCGGGGCAGCTGTCATCTCCACACCAGCGACGAACACACACCACGACACCACCACACCACCACCACCATCATTACCACCACCACCACCACCACGAGAAAGACGGGGAACATACCAAGGCTACGGTTGCCCCGGACAACGGTGATTGTCCTCTCAAAGCTGGTGCGGGGGGGCGGAGGCGGCGCTTGCTCCTTATCGCCGTCTTCCATGACGCCGAGGCGCTGACGCAGCAGGTTTTCCTGAGAGAGAGAGAGAGAGAGAGAAAGGGGAGTACATGTGAAGGTAGGGCGAGAGACGGAAACGAGGACGACTGGAGAACAAATGAAAAAGAGCTGTGTGTGTGCTTTGGCAAAACACGAGACGGAATAAATGGTGCGACCTCTAGAAAAGTCCTTCACATGGATGCTGCAAAGGTCCTCGGTTGCTATCGCCGCGGTGACGGAGACCCGGTTTGACACAAACCTGATTTCAAACAAATGTGAACTATCTAAAGTGGGGCCCTTCTGCGCACTTCTGAGACTTAAAGACAGGCAGAGAGGTGGACTACTTTGGTCCCCCGGGGGCACTCTCACAAAGTAAAGGGCAACCAGGAGATTGTTCTTTGAACCTTCACAGAGCGTACGAGCCGCGCTGAAGTTCTGAGGCTGCGTTGGCATGGAGCCTGCCTTTGATGAAGAACATCCTGACACATTGTGCTGCTGAGTCTGTGCGTATTTGCTTAGACTTAAGACACCGAGCCGTTGCTGCTGCTGCTGTGTGTCCTTGCAGAAGACCCCGCGTGCGCAAGAGTAAGTAGAAGTAAGCACTTTTAATGGAGAGGCGATTGTCGGTAATGAAGCAAACGCGGCGAACAAAAGCCTCCTTCAGTGGGATCGCACGGAGGCCTTGAGTCACAAAGGAATAACAAGTCAGTGACACGGAGCACTTTCTCTCTATACCTGACAATGTGATACTGATACAGCAGGCGCAGCTAAGCTCCCCCACCGCACACGCCTGAGTGGAGAGACGAGACGCCAATCTCCTTCGGTGCTGGCGAAAAATGGCGACCGCAGAATCTCAGGTTTTGCACGGTGACGAGTGTGTGGAGTAACGCAGACGTGCAGGGGCGTCGCTGCAAAGACGGAGCTGGTGATCGGGGGTTTGTCTGCTGGTTTTGAAGATTACTGCTGATATTATTACACCACACACACATGCATACATACATGAGAACTCTGTTTATTCTAGATCTATGTTTTCCACACAGAGCAGAGAAACAAATACATTAGCTTGTGTTCCAACCCAACCTGGAGTTCTGCTGTTGATGTATTTGTCAAATCAATACAAGAAAGATAAAATGGACCAAACTCTCCTTGTTTGTTGGATCACAGGGGTTGAAAAGCAAGCAAGAATGTACACACACACACACGCACACACACACACACACACACACACACACACACACACACACACACACAAACACACACACAGACAGACAAACATGCAAGAGTTTAGGCAAATACGATTAGCATACCGTTGTGTTGTAGCAGGGCCGAGTGCTGCTGTTCTGGTTACCGCTTGTAGCCCAGGCTGCCTCTGCTAGCGCGTTGACCCCAGCGTGGCCGCCGGCGTCATGGCAGGAAACCCCAACGCTCCCCTCAGAAACGGGCGCCAGGCACTCCAGCTAAAGAACACCAAGAATCCCAAAGATCCGAATGTGAGAGTTCGGACCAAATCGGGGGCCCAAAAAACAAAACAAACAAATGAGGGCTGCGACGGCTTCTTCCAAACGTAGAGAGCTAACGAGGAGGAGCAGGAGTCTAGAGGAGGTGAGGAGTGTAAATTAGACACCCTGCACTCCGCTCCTGCTCGCTCTCTCCATCTGCACCGTGGTCCAGCATTGTGTTCACCTCTCAGCCGCATTAAAGATTCAGACGGCCTGTAACTGGATGCTGCGTTCCTCGTTACCAGGCCACAGAGCACAACAGAAAGCCAACTCACATTTAAGTAGTTCTCAGACGTGTGTGTGTGTGGAGAAACGCAAGTCATGAGTTATACGTGTTGTGAATCATGCACTTTGGTACGGATCACAAAAATGCTACAGAATATACCAGTGTTGTGACATTTCCTTTCTATTCTCGGTCTAGATTTCAGGTGTAATAAACCCAGCCTCGCTCTACCTTATCCATCATATCCTGGGAGTTCACATACCGGCAGCGGTTTGGCGGCGCCGATGCGTACGGGCCCGTAGCTGGTGGACTTGAGAGCGTGCACGGCGTAATCCAGGCTGAAACCCTCCAGGTCAGTTTCATTTACAAACATGAGGCGGTCGCCGGGCAGCAGGCGACCATCTCGCTCCGCTACGCCTCCGGGCACCAGCGAGCGGATTACCAGGACGGTTTTTGAGGCGTCTTCTGGATCCTAGGGGTGAAACGGAGGGATTTTACATATCTACGCATGGGCTTGTTTGAATGGGGATGGGCCGGTCTAAAACACAATTTCAGCCAAATCTGACTACAACAGAACGGAAAGGATGCCGATGTCGGATTTGCTTATTGGAGATAAAAGAGAGGAAGTGCATTGTGGGGAAGGTACGGTAATAGGATTTAGTGTTAGCAGACAACTAAACAAACAGGTTTCATAAATAATTACACAATCCGACCCTGCAAATGGACACTTTGCCCCGCGGGACTTCAGGTCAGACGGCGCACTTCTCCCGTGGTACACTTCCTTATTGTTCAGCCTCTCTCTGACTCCACCGCTTTTATTCTTAGAGCGCGGCCTATTCCCGTCCTGTTCTATTTGCAGACGGGCCGCGTCTCTGACCTGGTAGTCCAGGATGCTGAAGCCCAGGCCCGACTCTCCCTTCTCCAGCTCCACCACCTGAGCCTCCCTCTCCCACATGGCCAGAGGAGGTGAGGCGGGGGCCACGCCGCGCTTGGTGATGTCCTCTGCCGTAGGACAGGGGATGACACA
Source organism: Genypterus blacodes (assembly GCF_046128005.1). Taxonomy (NCBI): domain Eukaryota; kingdom Metazoa; phylum Chordata; class Actinopteri; order Ophidiiformes; family Ophidiidae; genus Genypterus; species Genypterus blacodes. The sequence continues at coordinate 6,707,160 of NW_027466843.1, read as the reverse complement.
GCCGCGGTCCAACTGGGACGAGGAAAGAGGACGGGGGAGGACACGGCGAAGGACATTGATTTATTACAGGAAATTGGTGGTTTTGAGTGGCGTTTCCAAAAGCAAACTCTCACGGTGTCAATCTCATTAGTAAGAAGGATTTTTCCATCTCTTTACACGTTTACCTTCTGGTTAAACTCAGCGAGCAGCTCTTTCAGGGTGAGACGGGGATCATCATCCTCTTCCTCGTCGCTGTCAGGAATAGCCGGTGGCACAATTCGAGCGCAGATCAGGCACACGTGCACCGGCATGGCCTTTAGAATCTCCACCGCCTCCTTGTGCGTCACTCCGATAAGAGGGATCCCGTTCACCTGCCGGGAAAAAGACGCATATCTTAGTTTATTTATTCATCCTTATTTGTGGAACATGATGCAGTTCGCCATATTAAACACTGTGTTAATGCAAATGAACTCGGCTGCAGAAGATGCAAGTTCACCAGGCTGCTCGTCAAGATGAGTGATTCGTGCGGGGGCGTGAACCTGCCCGACAGAGATGTTTGAGAGCAAACACACCCCCACAGTGCATGCACTCAAGCACACAGGCACACACACACGCGCACGCACACACACTCACAACACCCACCATCTTAACACAGAGCAGTTTCTACTGCCTGGAGGTACAAACTTTTTTCAGAACTGTTCGGTTCAAACTGTGTTATCATTCCCAGCGAGGCTTTGCTGAAAAACGGCTTCGGGGATCACCTCCAATATCTGGTCTCCGGGGAAGATCTTGCCACTCTGGCCGACGGGACCCTCAGGTAAGACGGAGCAAAGGTAGTGGTGTCCCGCCCGGGCCTCCAGACTGATACCCAGACCGCTCGTCTCGCTGAAGCGCTCCAGCTGACACACCTGAAAGGGCAACGTGGGAAATAAAGGAAGAAAAGGTTTAGTGGGTAATAGAGACGAGGACGTCGGCCTGTGAAGTAATAGAGTTTTCTTTTACTTTAAAAGGGCAACTTCATATACTTTTAAATGATGCAGAATTGGACAATTTTCAAGAGACGTACCACAACTTCATATCGTGATCCGAGCGCCTGCTGCCAACGCTTCCTCAGCTCCTCCTCTTCCTCCTCCTCCTCCTCTGCTGATGTTATGGTCACGCCTGTAAAACGCATGACCACACACATACACACACACACACAATCTCTCTCATATCACATAAACAAATACATTATCCCGAGCAGCTGACGATCCAATCAATAAAGAATAGGGACCGCATGAAAACATCACCTGGGCTGCTTTATAGACAGAAGACACTGTAATTCACACGCGCACCCACACAAACACACACACATACACACACATACTAACACCCACCATGTTATGACTGTTTCTTGGCAAGCTCATGTGTTCTGGCTCTATTAAAGCTGTACAGCAGTCAGGGCTTATTTGGCGTCACTCTCTAATCAAGCCCAAAAATCCTTGTCTAAATAAAGGCGAACATGCAGGCGGGCGAGAGACAAATCATCTGGAATGAACTGAATGAGTTGGATAAACACATGACTGCACATGACACTATAAATAGATTTCCATCGAGGCGCGAGCGTCGCCGCCGCACATAGCTGTTCGCCGAGTCCAATCAGCCAATCAGAGCGAGTCCCCATGATCCAGTCCCAGGCTGCAGTGCAGTAATGGAACGAGAGCTCACCGTTTCTGGAATTGCGGCGGCGGGGTCGTCTGGCGGCATATGCTGCTCGCCGGGAGATTTCACGCAGTGTGCAGATTTCTGGGTGATGGGGAAGGATGTTGGGAGAACACACACACACACACACACACAAACACACGCACACACATCTAAGTTAGCGAAATTGAAGGTAAAATGCAAAATCAGCTTCATTCAAAGCCGGACTCAAAGAAGAATCTCACTTTACCACCTCAGAGATTCAGACTCTACGTCTACACTGATATCAGAATGATGATGAAGATTGCAACACAACATCTGAGCCAAAGGTCAAATCTAACACAGACCAGCAGGCTTCCTCAGCAGCTTCAGCCTGACCGGGGGGCCGGTGCTTCTCAGGACCTCCGCGGCCCGCTGCTCGCTACAACCCTGCAGGTTCACGCCATCGACCTGAGGGCACGGAGACAGACGCGGGAGGGTGGAGAGAGGGGGGAGAGAGGGAGAGGGAGAGAGAGGGAGAGAGGGGGGGAGGGGGAGAAAGAGAGAGAGAGAGGGATATTGCAGGTTTGATGAGATAGAAGCAAAATGTATATGGATCGAGGGAGCCGGGCGAAGGGAAGGCGAGTGCAGGTAAATAAAATGAGAGTAAAAACAAATCAATAGCAATGAAAAAGAAAAGATGAAGATAGAAAGCATAGGTAGAAACCAGAGATGATGAAGAGAAGGAGTAAAAGTAAAAAAGTATCCAGAAGAATTCCACTTTATCAGCTAAAAAAATATCCTAATTGGTGTCTATGAAAAACTAAAGGTTGCAAACATTGCAGTTTTTTTGGGTGGATGCTGAAATCGTTAAGATGCAGGAGAGAACACATTTCTGAGACAACAAGGTATTCCTCTTCTTCTTCTTCTCCCTCTTCTTCTTCTCCTTCTCCTTCTTCATCAGAGGTTCCTGTGAAAACAACCTAGGTGCCGTGTTCTGAACTGAACTCACAGACAAGATGACGTCGCCGATGTGGACCCGTCCGTCTTGTTGGACGGCGGCCCCTTCGGCGATGCTCTTCACCGCCACGCCGGCGCCGAAGACTGAGGGAAAGCAGCGTGAACACAAAGGAGCACTTAGAGCACGCAGATTGTTTCACGTCAGCTCCGAGCTCACACACGCCGTCATTAAGCCGTCGCAGCAGGAGAACTTCATCAGAACGTTTGTTATTTCCCCAGATTGTTCAGTGATCTTTAGTTAAGACTCCCGCACCTCTCGCTGTGTCAGTTATTACCTGAGTTTAGATCATCGGCGTAGCTGGAGACGGTGAATCCCAGGCCGAGGCTGTTTTTAGTGAAGTGCACACTGATCTCATGCTGCTGCTCATCGTTCACATCGCTGAGCTGGAGAGAAAGCAGAGGGAGAGGAAAATGAATCTGTATGTTGTGGTTATTTTGCATTTCAATGTAGTTTAATGCTGTTCTGCCTGACAAACACACGCTTACACACGCTGACGCACAGTTTGCTTTACGCTGCCTCACGGAATATTTCATACAAAGAACAGGTTTCAATTTGATGAGAAGGCAGGTTTGGACAGAGAAAACCGCTCAATTGCAAAGGAAACACACATATGCAAAAAATAAAAAGGGTTATGCACATTCAATCCCCCCCCCCCACACACACACACACATACAGACCTTGGCGTCCAGGCTGTCCTGGCAGAGGACAGGTGCAGAGAGGTGGTTGTCCTTGCTAATGTCCCTGGCGATCAGCAGTCTCACCTTGCTACCAGCGTTTCTCAGCACCTGCACCAGGTGGTCGTTTGTGAGACGATGAAAAGTGATTGCATTGGACGACAAAATAAACAATCCGCGAGAAGACAGTTTCCTAGGAAACGTGCGGCATACGGCACACTGTCCATGCAAAAAGACCGGGTCAGATTACTGAGCTGATTAGGGAACGAAATAGGGGAAAATAATGAAGTGGAATGTGAACGATTGCTAATGGCCGCCTCACCTGCGCCACCTGTTCGCTGTTCATGCCGGACAGATCTGTGTGGCCGATGCGCAGGATCTGATCTCCGCTATGTAGGCGTTTATCCTGAGGTGCCCCGGGGACAAAACAACAAACACATCACATGTAAGCTCTACAGGTTGTTTGCCCTGATATTTCATTCATTCAGGCCCGGCTGGTTGGTTGGAAGCGTTTACCCGTCCAGCCGCTCCTCCAGGCAGGATGGTTTTCACCATGATGCCAGTGCTCCGTCCTCCTATGATCCCAAAGCCCAGACCCTTCCCATCATTGATCAGCTCTACCACCTGGACATGACGCCTCTAACAGGGGAAAAGGTGATCTCATTCAAAGATGTGTAGTGAGAAACAGGTTTCGTCAGTGTGTGTGTGTGTGTGCGTGTTTATTGTACCTCACTGGCTATAGCAGACAGGTTTCTGCCCATGGACATGGTGCGGGAGATGCGGGGAGGAGTGCAGAACTAAAGGAGGAACGCGAATAAACCAAACATTTGGATTTGATCAGGTAATGGGATTTTCTAGAGTGACTATTTTCCTTCACATGCCAAATGGTCTTAGGTACCTGGAATTCTGCCTGAACGCAGCCGTCCAGGTCTTGGGAGTCCAGAGACGAGTCGCTTCCATCTGGGTGGAAGGATTGGGCAGCTCTGGGCCTCAGGTCCTCCACAGCCCACGTGTAGGAGTCACTGCGGCCGAGCGCCTTCAGACCAGGCGGCACGACCTGGCAGGGCCCACAGGTCATGGAGGCGGATTTGGAGACTCGCCTCCCCTAGAGTATTAAAGACGGGTTGGAAGGGACAAACGGGTGGAAGGACAGAACGTGAGATTGAACGGGTGGAAGTAGAGGAGATGGATGGGTGGGACAGAGAGTGGGCAGATGGAGAGAGATTGAAGGAGAAACATATGAGCCAGATAAAGAAGCGGGGCGGCGGTTTGACGGAGAGGTGGAGACATTAATTAAGGAAAGGAGTTGCGGGAGATAAGGACACACAGAGGAGCAGAGAGGGTGATGGAGTGATTGAACGACGGGGGAATAGAGTGGACGGGAGAGCGGCGAGGAGGAGAACATTGCGGGTGCGAGACAATGGAAAAAAAGGAGGCGGAGAGGTGCAGGTTTGTGTGTGTTAGCCAACAGGCAGATAAGTGGAAAGTGGAGCAGGGCGGAGACGGATAGACGAGACGGAACACAAGGAGACAAATATGTGGGGAACCGAGATAAAGGCGCGCATAACCTCAAATCTGCCTCTCTTGTCTTTCATGTGTTCTATTTCAAGGAATAAAGGGAGAACTATTTTCGATTCCGCATTCAATTCCACCCCTTCGCCTCCCATCGCTTTTGAAACGGTGGTAAGAATAAACGACAAGCCAGATATCAAAGGACTGATGGGACATTTCAATTTCAATGAGCCCGCCTGAATCGCAAGCCGATCCCTAATAAACACCCACACCTGCAAAATTATACGCCGAGAAATAAACCAATCAAGCGGCGAGAAACGTTTCAATGTTGCACGCCACCGGTTTGATTGGGGGAGATTGGAAGCCTTTTGACGCTGCCGACGCTTCCTCGGGAATGAAAAGACAGCGAAGGACACACAACAGCTAATGCAATAATAATGACAGGGCGTTGAGTGTGTGACCTATTACTGCACACATCACACACACACACACTCACAAACAGAGGACAATTAGTAAGATTCAACAGATAATGTGTTAAATACCTGAATGGTGTCATAAACTGCAATTATATATGACACACACACACACACAACCACACAACCACACACACACACACACACACACAACTCTCTCTGAGCTTTAGAGGCTTAGGTAAGCTGATTAGTCATTCAGTCTACTTCCTGCATTTTTTTAAACGTATTTTTAGGGAACGATGCTGGCTCCTTCTACACACATATACACCAAAACACCCACCCACACACACACAAACACACACACACGCGCGCGTCACCTTGGCTGAAGGTTGCCACTGTGCCTGCTGCTGTATGCCGAGTATGTGCTGGAACAGGGGGCTCTGCAGGACAGTCTTGAGCATGGAGAGCTTCTCCAGCATGGGGACCTCCCCTCGTACCTTCAGCTTGGCATGAAGACGCCCCACGGCCTCCAAGGCTCCCCGGGTATCTGCGGGGGGTAGGGGCGGGAATCATACATCACTCTAAACACAAACCCAGGCAGGCGGCGGCAGCGGCGGCAGCGGCTATGTAACAATGCTGGTACAGAGTACAGCCCTGCATGAGGTTGTATTATGAGGGAATCAGTGTTTTCGGAAGGACGACCTCAGAGTGAAGCTCATCCAGAACAGTCCACAGCACGGCGAGAAAGACTATGGCGAGGGCGTTTATGACCCATTCAGCAATACTAAATAAATTGCCGTATTTCAAGCAGAGAGCACATCAGGTCATACTGCCCTTGTTTATTTTGCCGAGCAGCAGCTAATGAGCACGATGCCCCGAGTGCAGTAATTGCATGTGGCAGGAGGTTACGAACCCCAAGAAAAGTCTCCACCGCGGACCAGATCACGGACCAGATTATGGACCAGATCAGGAGTCTGTGTGTCCACCTGCACACCGAACTATCCCCTCTTGTCCAGACCAGGCCTGACAGAGGAACTGGCCCGGGCAGGGTGGTGGGTTGGGGCGACAGGGTGGGGGTGGGGGTGAGATTTGTTTAGCGTGACTGGAACATGTTTGGTCCTTTTACAACAAACCCACTTACCCAGCGTTTCCATCTTCGTCGCCCTGTGTGCCGCCTCGTCTCAGTCTTAGTCAGTGTTTGGAAGCTGCAAATAACAAAAACAAATGACTGCAGTTTGAGATGACATTGTACAGATTGCCTGCTTACTATAATGTGACAGCTCGGGTTGTGGAGTGGTAATATACAGTAGCTTGATGATTGCTTTATTGTTTGTTCCGTCTGTAATATGGTTTATTATACAAATTACACGGGTGAGATGTCTCCCCCCCTCCCTCCTCCTCCTCCTCCTCTTGTACAAAGCAACAATTAGTGTTCCAATTGTTACTTTACATCTTCTGCACCATGTTACATTTTACCTCAACCATCCACAGGGCCTGTGTGTGTGTATATATATGTGTGTGTGTGTGTGCTTTGCTTGTCATCTAATGCTCTTTAGCAGGATTTAAACCTCCTCCAGAGAGCTTTATCTGCCTGTGATGATAATTAAAGGCGACAAGTGAACTCCCGACTATTCCCGACTTGAGCCGATGGCTGTGCAGCTCCGAGAGCAGCAGGGTGCCGATGACATGATTTCATTTGCCCACCCACCCCCCCACAAAAAAAAACAACGACGGACTGGAAATGACAGCGTCTCATTTTGAATCTAATTATAGGCTCTGATGATTAAGGTTCCGTGGCTGTGATTCAATCGATATTTAAAACCTGTTGATTCATGTTCCAGTATTATTATAACACTCCAAAATGAAGCAGGGCCGCTTTGTTTTGATCTGACCCTGAGATCATTCTCTGATAATCGCACCAAACTAGCGTTGTGGATCGTTCGATGCGTGATTCATCCCTCACCTCCATCGCAGCCTTGCTTCTATCAACAGGTCCACACTGAACTTCCAACAAGCGCAACGCGTCCACCACGACCTCCAGTCCACCGGGGTATAGATTCAGCAGAGCGACCTCCCCCAGCCCCGGGATGACGCACCGGCATCTCCCCCCCCCCCCCCCCACGCTGTGATCCAGCTCATAACGGCGCCACCGGACACATCGGGAGGAAGGAGCCAAACGACTCAAGATGAGCGCTTTTTATTGTTGCTGCATTGTGTCCGCGGGGTTGTGAGCGCGTCGTGTTAGGCAGTGCGCATGTCACCCTCTGATCTTCAAGCACCACCGGGGGCTCATCCGTATACTGATGAGGAGGAGGAGGAGGAGGATGAGGATGAAGAAATCCCCTCAGGCTCTCAGATTACATCTCAGATACTTAAACATGAATAAATATAATAATATCTCAAAGGCAAGTATACAGACTATACTACAAATGCTAAAAACAAACAAATAAATGTTAAAATCGCTATTATCTTATGCATATCACAGTCAAACTCAAAGTGCAGCATATTAAGGTGATATCAGATCAAACATTCCCACTTTAGAGCTCCAGATGTTTCCTCAGTGGAGCTCCACGTCACGGCCCCTCTTTATTTACATGTTTTCCCTCAGGTCTCAGTGTTTTCTTGGGGTGAAATCCAACATTTTGAGATTAAAGTAGTTTGTTATCACGGTGGCGATCTCTCTCTTTCTCTTTCTCTCTCTCTCTCTGTTTGTTTTTAAACGTTTCTAAGTTGTTATCTTTGTGAATAGTTCCAGTAGGCTACGGTGCAAACGCCATTAAGCTTGAATTATTACAGTCTACCTCGCTCTGCATTTAACGTCGATAGCCTTCTAATGCAGTATTCCCAAAATGGGGATCGGAGATCAAGTCGAGACATTTAATGGGTTCCAGGAAGTCACGGTGGCCTGAAGTGCGGAACTACTTTGATTTCATTTTCCACTCGCCTCTTTTAAAATAGAATGTGATGATAATAAAAAAAAAACTATTGCCGACTGGTTCGATGGTTTTACGGCACACACGCGCATGCTGAAGCGCGATGATGTCATCAAACAGCGAGGCTATAAGGCCCGTGAGTCGTCTCAGGCATGCTGGGACTTGTTTTGGGGGCTGTGAGGGGCTGCGGAGGCATGTAGGGGGGGACAGGGAGAGAGAGACGTCCCACGTCTGTCCTTGACACACACAGACAGAGGAGAGAGAGAGAGAGAGGGAGAGAGACTCGGACCCCTGTGCGCGTTCACACAGCAGGTGGAGCCCTAGGTCCAGAGATTTCGGAGCCAGATCCAGTTCCGTGTTTTCCGCCAGACACCGCCCCCCCCACTACACTTCATCTCACTCTCTTTCTAACTCTCCCTCCCCCCCCCTCTCTCTCCCCCCTCCCCTCCCTTTCCCCCCTCTCTCTCTCTCTCTCTCTCTCTCTCTCCCTCCCTCCCTCCCAACCCTCTCTCTCTTCCTTTCTCCATCTCCCCCCTTTCTCCCTCTCTCTCGCTCTCTCCCTCCCTCCCTCTCTCTATCTCTCTCTCACTCCCCCCCCCCCCTTCTCTCCCTTTCTCTTTCTGCATCCCCAGTAGGCAGGAATCATCACACACCACCACCACCACCACCACCACCCTCCTCCTCCTCCTCTTCCTCCTCCTTCCCTTCAGACTCTCTACCGCCCGCCTGCAACGCGACGCTCTCCTCGCCGGGCTGCGCGCTGATCAACCGAGCATCCACCGCGTCTCCAAATTGGTTTGTCATTTCTGACCCCCCTCCTCCTCTTCCTCTTCCTCCTCCTCGCTCTCTCTCTTTCTCCTTCCTCCCTCCCTCTCTCTCTCCTCCCTCTCTCGCTCTCTCTCATCCATCTCCACCCTCTCTCTCTCTCCCTCTCTCTCTCTCTCCTTCCTTCCTCCCTCCCTCTCTCTCTCCTCCCTCTCTCGCTCTCTCTCATCCATCTCCACCCTCTCTCTCTCTCCCTCTCTCTCTCTCTCTCCTCCCTCCCCTCCCTCTCTCCGTTGACCGCGGCTCCGCTTCTCTGCGCCTGTGGACTTCTTCGGGGGAAGTCAGTGAGAACATAGAGATAAAGAGAAGAGGGGAAAGGTTGGGAGGGAGAGAGACAGACAGACGGACAGACGGATACGCCTCTGTCCTCCCTCCGCGCTCCTGTGGACACTGGACTGGGTTCCTCCTCCTTCCATCGGGATCCGGAGCACGCAGCTGTTTGTTTATTCCTCTTCCCTCCCGTCACACCAGCCTGGGACATTTGTGCTGCAGAAAGCTGCCGAGGAGCCGCGGCGCCAAGCAGTGACATTATTTATCGACTGTGGACGGTAGATTTACACCCGCGACCTGCCTGCCTTGCCTGCCTGCCTGCTGCTGGAGCGTGTGTGTGTATGACAGAGCGCAGAAAAGGTTATTCAAGACTCCTCTTCCTCTCTGCGCTGGATGTGCGTGTGTGTGTGCGTGCGCGCCTCCATCGCTGCGCCCGGTGATCACGGTAAGGCTCCGCTCTCCTCCTCCTCCTCCTCTTCATCCTCTTCGTCAATGATGTTGCCTGTTCGATCTCGGGGTCGGTAAAGCTTCCACACTGTGTCAGCGTGTGCCAGCAGCGGCGTTCAGCGGCGGCGGATCGACTCGCTCCAACACAGCGGTCTCGGACTTAGTCTCTCCCGGATGCCCCCCATGGGAATGTGGCCTGTGATTGTTCTACTTAAAGGGGCGCGGAAACACGTCGTTTAACGGGCGGAGGGGTAAACAGAACGTAGCGCCTTGTGTCGGTGCAGATGCTGCCCCGGCGGCTTGCGGCTCAATGGGCGTCGTTCGTTCCCGTGTGTCTCTACGGCAAAGTGGAACTGTCAACGATCCCAATCATCTGTCCGGTGTGTGTTTCTCTCGACATCGGGGCTTTTACGTGTCGGTATTAATTCCGTATCCGCACGTAGACGAGCCTCACTGCAGGGCGCAGGGACGGTGTGTTTGGCGTGATGGATGACAGATAGAGCAGATCGAGCAGATAGAGCAAAGCGTTCACCCTCTTCTCCCTTCCTATTTGGCGTGTGTGTGTGTGTGTGTGTCATCATCGGGGTACATGGGAATGCAGTTAGCCTGTGTGTGTGTGTGGCTCCTCAGCCGCAGCCTCGGATCCCCAGAATAAATTCCCGCTACTGTGTGTGTGTGTGTGTGTGTGTGTGTGTGTGTGTGTGTGTGTGTGTGTGTGTGCGCGTGTGTGCGTGTGTGCGTGTAAGGGTCCATCAGGCCGGTGCATCCCGGGATACGTCAATCATGCGGATCCATGAGTGAAAGCCATGAGTCTTATTTACCAACCAGGAGGAGCAGCAGAGTCGCAAATGACCTTGATAGGTGAAAACCACACAGTATCTCCATCTGGGGCTGAAGTGGAAAGAGCAAGCTGCCTCCCTGAGTGTGTGTGTGTGTGTCATAAAGGTGCACTCGTTGCGATCACAGAGTGCTTTAACCACATAATCCTGCCTTTGTGCCTCCACGCTGCTGATGAACAATATCATGATTAATCTCAAGTGGTCTGCTACAAATATTTGCAGATATCAGGCAGTCGGCGCAGGCAGACGCACACTCTCGCTCCCTTTGTCCCCACATCTGCACGAATCTGAACAACTGGCAAAGAACAAAAGGCACACAAACTCATTCTCGGGTGTATTATCATATCGGGGGGTGTGTGTACGTGTGTGTGGGGATAATAAGAGTGGACGGAAACTAGGGTGCATGACGATGTGTCGACTCATCTGTCAGCGCCGCAGCTAAGGAAAAGTCTCCCAGGAATGCGAGGAGCAGGTGGGAAAATGGTCAGTGTAGGCACTTATCTGTGTGTCTGGGCTGTACGTTTCTACATAGAAGTGCTTGGCTGCCATTTTAGCAGCATCTGTTAAAGCACGGGCCTCGTCTCCAAGGAGATTATTATGTTTAAAGATGGGAGAAACATCACTAAATCATCCGTCATCATCGCACCTGTTTACACCTAAAAAGAGCCCGGGCGCCTCTTTGGTTCTGTTGGGGGACGCCGATCCCACCCTCAAACTAAATCTCTTATCTTTGTTTTTAAACCTTCTAGAAACACGTTTTGCCTCCTTATCGACAAAACTACATTTTCAGATTTCGTTTTCGGCGAAGGACGCAGGGGGACAGACTTTGACCGTCGTCTCATCGCCTCCGGAAAAGTCTAAGGATGGTCACGCCGCGCTACAGCGACTCGTACGTGCGTCAGGAAGCATCCGGGGTCACGTCGGGTAACGACTCGCCCCCACACACGGGTCCTGACGTGGTTTGAAGGCACCTGAGGCCTCGTAATGTGCAATAACAGCAATCAAGCATTCTGCTGACTGCGGGTCTATCTGCTCGCTTTTAATTAGCTCTCTAATTCATTTCACCTGTTATGATGCGAGGCGCCGCAAAGGGGGACACAAGAGGCCCTTAAAGAAAATGGGATCCAAAATACGTTTCTGGCAGTCATTTGGATCGTTCCGCTTGACTGATGGCGGGTTGACTTGGAAGTTGTTAATGCCACGGTGTGATTGCGGTTTTTTTTTGTTTTGTTTGGCGCTCCAACTGCAGTAACTAACCCCCGGTAATTAAATCAAACCCGTGATTTATTGGCGGGGCCGTGTGAGAGACGTCTCGCCCTCTCTCGCAGAAAGAAACCCCCCCGCCCCAAGTTAATGAAAAAATAACCCTCGGCAGATGAGACGATTTATTTCTTCAAGCAACAACCTTAGACAAACAATAACAGACACATACATACACACTCTCACACACACACACACACCCCCAAATAATAAGACAAACAAGCATGTAATCATATGAGCCTGTTGCTAAAGACTCTATTTCCATCGTCAAGGGTTATTAGGGAGTCTTACTTCAACATTCGTGCAATTAATTCTGTTAGTGGGCACACGGAACCTGAGGGCTGATTCCCCCACAACCAATTTAACAAGCGCTTCCTCAAGAAATTTTTCATTCCTGGGTTCCAGTCTGGTAATTAGTTAATTTTCTAAAGCAATAGCCGGGTAAGGTAAAGGGTTTGTGTCAGAGATATAAACACAAGGCGGTGTGCTATTGTGCCTCCCAGTAGAGCGATGACAACTCTCGGCTCTCTCCTGCATAAATAAGGTGTCACTCCGCTGCGAGACGAAGAAGACGAAGAAGAAGAAGAAGAAGAAGAAGAAGGAAAAAAAGAAGAATTGTCAATGCTGCAATAATAATGTGAAGTTTCAATGGAAGTTGAGCCGCCGTAGAATTCCGCCGCACTTTTTTTTCCCTCCCCTATGCGACGATGATTCGTATTCCGAGTCTCAGCTCCACTTTGTGTGCCGAGTTTAACCTAATTCAAAAGCCCTTTGCTGCGCTAGACGACATCTCTCTCCCATATTGAAGTAATGAGGGCAGATCCTTGCCTGTCTTCCTCATCCACCTAAAGTACTCGGTCATGTGTTAACACACCCGTCGTCCTCCTCAACTCGCTCTCCCCTGCATTTTCCCCTACTGACGACTCGGGCGATACGGGCTCAACTTCACCTCTTTCAGTGTGTGACAGCCGCCTCTCGTATCACTCAACCCTATTAGAGGGCCGATCCACGCGCCGGGGCTCGTTCACTTTACTTTGCCGTCTGATTAGTGACATGGTTGGGAATGGAGGAGAGAGCAGCGGTAGATGACAGTCTGTCAGATTATTATTTTTTTACCTCGTTCACTGACTCATTGCTCCCATGGCCTTCCACCAAATTAGACCTGCAAGACTTAAGATGTCTCACTTACGCCCTAAATACGGGGATGTTGGAAAGGCTCATTGCTTTCACCGCAAGCTTATTATCTTTCAGATTTTTAAGGCTTGATTGAGGAGGAGAATTGTACACTGTTGGCCCCGGCGACTAATGCCTGTTGCTAATTGGGCCGTTTTGTGTGTAGTAGTGAATGTGATACATGTAATAATCCCCCCGCTCAATGGGTGCTGCATTGTTCAGCCGTAGATTGTAATCACGCTCTCTCCGCCAGGCTGCTGCTGCTGCTGCTGCTTAAGTGTGCAGGTCAAAAAGTGAAGATGGTGTTTTTGTGCAGAGGTGGTTGGAAGATTTGAATGTCACAATAGCAGCGGCGGCGATGAAACCGAAAGAATTAGTCACGTTCTAATAATAAGAGAAAGAAACAACGTGTTTTCTGGATCAGAACATTTCACACATTATTGAATCGGCGTCGTCACGGCGACTCATTAGTTGTTGTTGTTTTTGCGTGTTTTTAACTCTCTTATTCTACAGCGATTACATTAATATGGCCCCTGTCAACGATTTAGACTCCCAGAACCAGACACATACTCAGATCCTGACCCAGTCACATTTATGGATTAACATGGATTATGGTGAAATATAACACATAGTTAAATTATGTGTGTTATTAGTGTGTTACCTGGATACAGTTGACAAAAATATCACAATGTGGATCCACTTCCAGGTCTAAAAAATTCAAGATTTCTTCACCTGGCGGCCCACTTACAAACACACAAACACACACACACACACACACACCTTATATCTATATCTATATCTGCCCTACATCTATATTTTCCTAGTATGAAAAATCCCCTCCGTCATGAATCAAATGAATGTTCCACTGGCCTTAAAACAACAACAGGAATATGTTAACGGCCGACACACACTTTGTTTTCTACCAGCCTTGGCTTTAGGATAATGGATCAGGGGCTTGCTTAGTAAAATCAATGTTACCACTTAAAACAGCTCTTATTTCGCTTCGACTAGTTATTAACATGTTTGTGAATTTATTCCACCTTCCCCACTTTGTTTCTATCTATCTATCTATCTATCTATCTATCTATCTATCTATCTATCTATCTATCTATCCATCCATCTATCCATCTCCCGCCCATTGTGTCCTCACACGCCCTCGCTCTCTCACGCCCTCTGTCATCGTTGTCCCTCCTTTGTCCATCCAATCACGCGTCGTCTTCTCTCCGTCCTCCACCTCTTTGCCCCCCCGACCCCCCCCTCCGACCCGTCCACACCTCTAAACACACACCGCCGACGACACAGGACAACAATTACCCTCCGCCCATCTGTTACAGTCATATTCACAATCAAAAGGCGAACATACACACACAAGCGCGCGCTCGCACACACAGGCTCAAACTTCCCCCACAAAGTCCACAAATAGTCCACAAAAGTAGAATTGCCTGCAGCTGTGTATTTAGTGACACACGGTGCCATTAGGGAGCTGAATGGAGAATCAGTGTACAAGGCCGGAGTGATTGTAAGAAGCTCACTCAAAGGTCTGACGATTATTTTGGTCTCTGCAGGAAATCATTTACAATAGCACTCACGCCCCCCCTCCCCCCTCCCCTCCTCCCCTCACCCCGTACTTCCCAGCTTAGTCCATTTACACAGTGTGGTGGTAGTAGCAGTGTGTGTGTGTGTGTGTGTGTGTGTGTGTGTGTGTGTGTGTGTGTGTGTGTGTGTGTATGTGCCCGAGCCCGTCTTGCAAGTCTCCAGTCAGCCACCACCACAGTATTGACGGGAAAAGGTTTTTTTTTTTGTATTTCCTTTTTTCGCCGCCGTTGCTGTTTGCCCACTGCGTTCAGAGAGAGAGAGAGAGAGGACGACGACTGGTATACACAATGTGATGCAACACGCCGGGGCAGATTTGAATTATGGAGCAGTGAACAATGAGGTCATCGCTGGGCCTGGGGGGGGGGTGAGGGAGGGGCGGGGGCAACGGCGTAAATCTCACCAGTGGCGTGTTATAACGTAGCGTTTCTTATCAATGGAGGAAACACGGCGGCGGTTGGTAAACACTGTATTGTTTAGGGAGGGTTTTGATTCCTGTTCGTCGGCTTGAGCGACTGGAACGCTCCAACAATGGAAGGGGAATTCTGGATATTGTTTAAGAGTTTAGTTGACTTCTTTATTCCAACGAACAACAGTGAAATAACCGTATAATGCCAGATGTTTTGGAGGGTCATTACATCAAACCTTCCCCCTGTTCCCTTTGCCTTTTGGGGGCTTTTCATGCCTCTTCCACCCACCCACCTCTGCATCCAATGATATTTTCCATATCTTTCCCTTCTTCAGCAGATTGTCCACAATCTGCCTCTGCTATAATACCATCATCCCCAGGCCCCTCTTAAATTTCCTGCTTACTGGGCTTTTACTTTAACTGCATTACATACATCTTCCACTCTGTTCATCTGTTTCCTTTCAGCACAAACCCGGGCTGAAGGATCTGACGCGAGCCCGCTTTGATGCAACCGGTCATCTGACGGGCGGGTTTATATTAATGCATGCATCTTCAGCGTTCATTGTACCCGATCGCTCTCGCCGACTGTGATCTCCATTGATATCGAATGGCATTTTCATTCCAAGTCTTGGTGAGTGAGGCTATGTGCCAGGGAGTATCGATCCGGAGCTTAGTTGATGGTGCAGTGTGATAGGATGAAGCAGGGTGAGGAGGACTAGATGGTCATGCTTGATGGAACAGAAATATTAACAGATAGAGTCGTGATCGATGGCTTAGTAATGTACGTTGAAGTCATTTGTTCCACACGGAATCAAGCCGACTGACGGCGGCTCAGTTATTTGTCGCTCCTGCGCTCAAATTTTGATTGGTGATTGACGATGCGGCCTCTTAACATAACCCCGCATGCTTCTGTTTCTGCTCATCACGGCCGATAAAAAGCGCCGCACGCCTTTGGATCGTATCAATACCTGTCAATTTGGCCCTGACGTATCTTTCACATTTAGCAATAAAAAACGTTTTGGCCGCCCGTGCGCTTTAGAAGGGAGTCTGATAGTGTCACACTAAGACAGATGAGCTCCACTCTGGCCCGTGGGCCTGCAGCAATAACTTACACGGGCCGCATGTCTGTTTTTCTAACCATGTGAGAAATTGTACGCGTTGGGCGCCCGCAGTGTGGTTACAAGTGTTTTGAACCCCTCTGATTGTTTCTCAGATTGTATATGTATGATAGATGAGACGGCATCCATCAGGCGCGCATCATGATGAGCGTGTGCGGGAATTGGACCAGGACCTTTTACTGCAGAGTGAGGGCGCGCTGAAGCAAGGCCTTTGATAAATGATATTTGGTATCTTTAAACCAATCTTTGTGTAAAACCGTGTCAGGCAATTACTATAGGCTATTTTTATGGGAGTGTGTGTGAGCGTGTGTGTGCGTGTGTGTGTGTGTGTGTGCGTGTGTGTGTGTGTGTGTGTGTGTGTGTGTGTGTGTGTGCGTGTGTGTGTGTGTGTGTGCGTGTGTGTGTGTGTGCGTGCGTGCCTCATAATGGAACACAGTATTCCATTACGTTGTCCAGTACAGTTCAACAGTTCACAATTGTTGGACAAATCAACCGGCTTTTTGTTTCATCATCTACATCTCCTGTTCTGTTTCAGCCTCTGTCTCTCTGTCCCCCTCTCTTTCTCTCTCTCTCTCTCTCGCTCTCTCGCTAAGATTTATGTGGGGCATAGACAAGAGTCTTTAATTTTACGCCTGGGTAGACCATATACACTATTGCTCCATATTCTTCATGCTTATATCGAATCTGTGGAAGCCCAGGGGGGAGAATTGTGGTTTTGAAATGAACGCAGGGGCGCCCCACCCTCTTTAAAGAGAGAGAGACCACAATGCATCACTCGGCGGTGCAAATCTCCAACAAAAGGCATCAACGCCATTTGCGGCGTCTTACGGCGCAATGTGCCGCCTCGGAGCGTAATTACAAAGGGTAATACCACCAGAAACCTTAGTGAAAACATATTGTGCTCTCTTCCTAATTACACAGAGTGGTGAGTAATGGAGGTGACACGGGACGTCAATACAACAACCACCCCTCATAATAGAACACACCATTGTTTAACTGTGAGAAAATGGTCAACATCTATCATGTGAAACCTACCGGCTTATTTCAGGAAGACGGTGAGCCAGGGATGTAAAAAAAAAAAAAAAAAAAAAAAAAACCTCTTCCTCTCCTCATCTGTGTCCATTCATTGTTCTGTCAGACTAAGCTAAGCCAGTCGCCATCCAAAGCTCTCTCTGCCAGCAGGTTCTCACTAAAAGCCTTAACCTCGCACGGCCTTTCCCCCTGAAATTTCCTGTTCCTGCGTCCTCCTCCGCTCCTGCCTGCATCTATAAATCTATCATTGCAAGTAGAAGGCTTAGAATGAGGCACACGGGACTTTTGTATTTAATCTGGGGGAAATTAATACAAATAGTTGCCATTTCAAACACTGTGGCGCACGTCGAAAAAGGAAAAGCTATATTGACAAGCGTCTGTATCCTGTGTGTCTGCCTCTCACACACCCCCGCCCCTCCTCGCTCTATAGGCAGAATGTAACATGAAACGTTTGTTTCATCAAATTGCAGCTTTCTGCCCCGTTCCCTTGGAAAGCCTAACCAAATTAGGATTTATGAAGAATTCCTCTGCAGGGATGGGAGCAGAGCGATGCTGCGCCCCATGATGTATGCGCGGACCTTTGCGGCGGCTGCATCTTTAATCTTCTCCTCCCCCTTATCACTTGTTCACATAAATGAGTCCTAATGAAAAATCTCTGTCCCCTCCAGTTGTGCTCCTCATTCAAATCTTCCCCGCCCCTGCGTCCAAACCTTCCCCGAACCTCTCCGCCACCACCTCCTGCATCGATCCCTCCGTCGTAGACCGACCCCGTGTGAATAATGCATGCAGTGTGTGTGTGTGTGAGAGAGGGAGAGACAGGCGTCAACCAAGGTGCCGTTTAGTTGCGGGGGGGCTAAGCACCCGGGCTTATTTCTCACCGACGCTCTGCTGCCTCGGGCAATTCACCTGCATTGTAGTGTATACACACACACACACAACGGTTTGGATACACACTCGTTTGCATGCGCACACACGAACACACATACAAACACACGCATGTGCACAAACACTGTACTGTGTATTCATCTTCTGGTATAGTCTGCCCACCCAACCATAGCGATATTGCTCACAGCCCCCTGTACTGCCTAATAGACCCAATTACTGCACAGCCCTGCCTGAGAGCGCCACAGAGGTCTGGGCTGATTCTCTCTGCATTGGTGTGTGTGTGTCAGTGTGTGTGTGTGTGTGGGTATCTCTGAATGTTGATGCACTTGTTATTGTAAGCCTGTGTGAAACCCAGCGTTACCCTTGCATGGAAGACAGACAAAGACTCTAGAGCAGAGAATTCAAGGCCAAAGCAGATATATGCAGTTTCCCCCCCCAACCCCATTTGCCCTCCTGGTAAACAATGAAACACACGCACACACGCACACGCACACACACACACACACACACACACACACACACACACACACACACACACACACACACACACACACACACACACACACGCAATTTGCTTGCAGTGTCAGTCGTACCACATAAGATGCCGCCGAGATTGACCCTGGTGAGATGAGGTCATAAAGTTTGGCCTAAAGTTTAAAAACGTTGGACCTGGAGCATGTGTGTATGTGTGTGTGTGTGTGTGTGTTTGTGTGTGTGAGTGTGTGTGAGTGTGTGAGCAAGCGAGCGAGCGAGCGCGAGCGAGAGGTTGTTAACAGAGCGAGTGAAAAAAATGCAGAAAAAGACGACAAGCATAAATAAACAGCGATAGAAGAGACATTCTACGCATCATAACTGCCACTCTGCATTCAGAGCTGAGCCGTTTGCCTTTTTCCAAAAGCATCTCTGGCATTTGGCAGTGAAACGCTCGGCCATATAAACCAGTTATCGTGGCGCGAGGAGAGAGAGCTTTCCAGCCGTAAAACAATCCGCCGGCGCAGACGCGGGCCATTACAGAGCATGATACCCTCACACTTCACAGGTACGCACATGCCCGCGCACACGCACACACACGCAAACAAACACGCCAACGCCAAACAAGCAATCACGGGCGAGAATGGCTCCTGAGCTGTCTGGTGCTTGTGTTTGAGAGGGTGGGAGGTGGGGGGGGGGGGGACGAGGGTTTGGTTCGGGAGGGAGGGGAGCGTTGGGATTGCGACCCATATTCATGTAATGGCTATCTGCTTCTCTTGGTCTGTTGTGAAAAATGACAGGGACGTGAGTTCAGCCAGCTCGAATAACCCCCCCCTCCCTTCTCTCTCTTTCTTTCCTGTGCTGTCTCTATTTCCTCTCTCTCTCTCCGTCTGTCTTTGTCTCTTTTCTGTCTCCGTCCCTCTCCACAGGACTAGGACATCCAGTCGCCTTTGAGATGTGATTCTCTGGGGGGGAGTTTGGTTTCACTTTGACAGACCAGAGAACACTAAAACAGGTAAGAACACGCATCTGTTTATGTGTGTGTGTGTGTGTGTGTTTGTTTGAGCGTTTGAGCGTATGTGTGTGTGTGTGTAGGTTTGAACACGCAACATCTCAGCGTAATGATATTTTTAACCTTGTTTAATCAGAGAAGTTGCTTACTGTAAGAGTGCGCACTTATTTACATCAGCAACCTGAGGGAGGGAAGTCATCACGCAGACACACGCAGACACACACACCTGGAGTTTTGTGCCGACTCGCGTGTTTCGGTGGCCCAAATGTGACCCGCGATTCTCTCAGGAGCTCTCCGCATTTCCATCTGTGCGAGGAAAGTGCTTTTAATTGGTCGGGCAGACGTGTCCGCCTCTCAAACTGCTAGTTCAATCAAATAAGGCCCGCTGAGCTCCGATGGTAACACACACACAGAACTGAGCGCAAAGCAGAAAAAGAAGCAAATATTCCACAAAGTTCATCGATCGCAATCAGCTTCCTGTCTGTTTCCGCCGCTTCGAGGCATCGGCGAAGGGTAAAACCACGAGCCGGGACCCTCAGACGCTCATGCAGCCACTTACTGTAACTTATTTACAGTGTATTTACAAGCTCAGCCGGGCCTGTAAAATGTGGAATTTACGAGCTCCTTCTTAATTAGAAATACTGTCTCCTAGAGTTTGGCTGATGAATTGCGCATTCAATTTATCGATGATGCAGCCCGGGCGCTGCTCCGCCGTATTGACAGCGAGTCGGAATATCACTTTTTCACTAAAAAAGAGAAATATGTTGCATCTTTGCCGTAGAAAAACCCTGAGGCCCTGTTTTCATGTGGGATCCTATTCTGTATTGATCCAACTGAACGAGGGTTACACCAATGAGGCAGCTCTCTCTCTCTCTCCCTCAGCCTGTCTCTCTCCCTCTCTCTCTCTCTCTCTCTCCCTCAGCCTGTCTCTCTCTCTCTCTCTCTCTCTCTCTCTCTCTCTCAGCCTGTCTCTTTCTCTCTCTCTCTCTCTCTCTCTCTCAGCCTGTCTCTCTCTCTCTCAGCCTGTCTCTCTCTCTCTCTCTCTCTCAGCCTGTCTCTCTCTCTCTCTCCCTCTCTCTCTTTCTATCTATCTCTCTTTCTCTCTCTCTCTCTGCCCGTTTCTCTCCCTCCCTCTCTCTCTTTCTCTCTGCCTCTCTCTCTCTCTCTCTTTGCCTCTCTCTCTCTCTCTCCATCTATCTCTCTTTCTCTCTGCCCGTTTCTCTCTCTCCCTCTCTCTCTTTCTCTCTGCATCTCTCTCTCTTTGCCTCTCCCTCTTTCTCTCTCTCTCTCTCCGCCTCTCTCGCTCTCTTTCTCTCTCTCTCTATCTGCGTCGTTCCCTCTCTCTGCCTCTCTCTCTCTGTCTCTTGCTCTCCTTCTTTCTCTCTCTCTCTCTCTCTCCCTCTCTGGCTCAGCCTCTCTCTATCTCTCTCTCTCTCTCTCCTTCTCTCTCTCTTTCCCTCTCTTTCTCTCCCTCCTTCTATTTCTCTGCCTCTCTCCCTCTCTCTCTCCGTCTCTGTGCCTCAGCCTCCATGTAGTTTGGCAATTGTACTTGCTTTACTTTGGTTAGTTTAAGTTTCAGCCAAGCGGAGGCCAAGGTCACCGTGGCTGTTGCCTAGTGGATGTGCGAAAGAAATTAAAAGAAAGAAAAATAATTGCAACCGAAAAACATTTCTTGACACAAACAACCCTTTGGAAATGTTGAAAAAAAATAAAATCTTTGCAATCCGAGTTTAGTTCGGCTGATGCCTCAACACTGGGGCCTAACCTCAAGATGACACATTTTATAATTTGGAACTCTCACACATACACACACACACACACAGGCATTCTCTCTCTCTCTCTCTCTCTCTCCCTCTCTCTCTCTCTCTCTCTGTCTCGCTCTCTCAGCATTAAAAGCATTTCCTGTGCCGTTAGTGTTGGCATGCACGCCTCCCTTCCTTTTGCTCTTATATGACTCAGAATGCTTGCTTTGCAATCCAACTCTGCGCCTTATCAAGGCTGTGTTTTGTATTTATTTCACTGGAACAATGAGTGAAATGAAAGAACAATAGCAAAGGGGATATATCTTTCTTCACACGGGAAGGGTCGTGTTTTTCCCGGCGCGTCAAACAGGTGTTTCCCGCTCGGCGAGCAAAAACACGCGACCCTTATTTACCGCGCTGCTAATGAATACAGAGATTGGAACGTGGTCTGTATTGGTTCGGCCGAATGAACACAAATAAACGCGTAATCGAAGAGGCGGCGTTGCTCTGCACATGTATGTGAAAATATTATCGTAGTGTGACGGGAAACGACAAGAAAAGATCGGAAATGAAGTGAGAAAATAAAATAAAGAAAGAAATAACCCATTTGGTTATTGCTGGATGTATATAAATATGATGAAAACAAGCAGATCTCTGTAGACGTCCCCTCATGTCTTCAGTGTATGGTTAGCACTAGAAGAATGACCCAAGAGATCAATAACATCGATTGGTTAATTAGTTATCATGTGACCGAAAAACATTAAGACGTCTCCTCTGGGGGACGATGGACGTTCTCGCATTTGTCATGGAAATTAGGCCTGGAGATTTCAGGAGAAAAGATTTGATCCAACAAGAATCATTATTGTTTTTACTTAAATATTGAAAGGACTAGACAAGGGTTTTCAAAATAAAAGCCCCCCAGTACAATACAGACTGTGGTGTTTTTGTAAACGAGAGAGCCTAGGGAGCAGAGAAAGTGCTGATGCAGTAAAATCAGGCAAGACACAATGTCACAGGATGCATCGAAACTACAGTGACCGCAGTGACACACACCCACACACACACACACACACACACACACACACACACACACACACACACACACACACACACACACACACACACACACACACATCGGACAGCAGCTCGCTCCGGGAATAAATAAGAATAAATAAGATGCTCATCAGATGCCGGGCCGTGATGTTCAGACAGTGACGCTCGGAGATAAGACACTTCACTTTGTCTTCTTCCAGGCAGCAAAAACATGAGGGACAGGCAGAGCCACCTGAATGTGACAGAGGGAGTGTGAACACCTGCAAGGGCCACACACACACACACACATTTTCTACTGCTCACCAAGGGATAAAGTATCATATTTTGCTGCTACGCCTGCTTTGGCAATTTACAAGTTATGCCAACAGGAAGTCAAACGGTGACAGATCAGACGACTCTAAGAAACTGTTGACCACCTTCGATGACATCATTGTCAGGATGCAGCACATACCAAGCCCCGAGGGCGGATTCTCTCAGTGCTACACTGAATATTCTGAAAATGAATTAAATGGATTTATATTTACAATTAATCGGCCTAAACAAATGGATTAATTTCACAGTACTCTAATAAAGTACTTTGAATAATAACTTGAATAATAACTTTTTAATGTCCTCCTGTACTGCTGGATTAAACCATCATTTACTGAAATCCACACTGATGCAAATTGAAATTGAACTGAGCATGAAGAACAACAAAGCCTTGTTTAAATTAAAATTAAAGGGCCGCCACAGTCTAGCACACAATGTCACAAAGCCCAGCTTCCCTCCTTGTCTCCACCCCCCATGGATACAGGCTTATTGTCTTCTAATGTGACCTTTGCCTGGAGCGGAGCGGCCTTTGTCTGAAGACAATAGCGTCCATATTGTAAACAATGCGACTCATTGCCATCTACACAGCTGCCAAAGGATGGATGCAGGCTGTTTATGGTTCAAGATGAAGGCTTTGAAAGCACGCATGATGCACATCTATGTGTGTGTGTGTGTGTGTGTGTGTGTGTGTGTGTGTGTGTGTGTGTGTGTGTGTGTGTGTGTGTGTGTGTGTGTGTGTGTGTGTGTGTGTGTGTGTGTGTGCAAGCTTCTTCTCTGGAATCAGCATATGGCCCAGCGCTATTCCACTTAGTCCTCTCACTTCTCCCCTCTGCCTTTCAAACTCACACACACACACACACATGCACACACACGGACACACACACATACACTGGGCTGGGCACGAAGCAGATGCGTCTGAAACACTAGACCTGACAGATAATAGATGAGGACACTGAAGAATGAGAATTGAGTTGCCAGGGCGACCACGTCATATCAAACGTCTGTCTACCTGCCGATCACTCCATCTGCCTGTCTGCCTGCCTGCCTGTCCAACTGCCTGTCCATCTGCCTGTCCGTCCGATCGTCAATCTATTCATCTACCTGAGGACCTGAGAACAATACCTCCAGGTTTAGCCTCACCAGTGGTGTATTGACATACAGTAACAGATTGGCTCAGAGGAAATGAGCTGGTGGCAGAAAGGTCACAGTTTAGAAGCGGAGAGGTAGCTGTGAAAATCCTGACAGTTTAAATCCCTCAACAACGACCGTCAGGGCTGCGACCTCTGGCACTTAACCTTAAACTGCTCCAGTGGAGCAGCTCAGTGCCCAGTAGAGCAGAGATGTGTGTGTGTGTCTGTGTGCGTGTAGTCCCCAGGTGTGACTGTGTTAATGTGAGAATGTGCCCAGCAGCTCACCACTGGGCAGCCCAAGAACAATGAGCACATGGTGAAGAACAATGTGTGCTGAGGACATGGACGGGACTCAAGTAGCTTGAAATTGTTCATTTAAAATTCATATAAGTTGAGTTCTAAAGTTGCAAAGTGGAAACAACCAATGAAACTTGGCTGAGGTGGGTTTTGTGGCGAGTCTGTAAAGGTTTCTTCTTCTCTTCTTAGTGTTTACCTGAAGTGTTGAGGGTTGATTTCCAGGTTTTAATATGTCTATAAACATTCAGTCTGCGCCTCCGAAGCTCCACGCTTTCTGTTGATGGCACCACGTTATTGTATTTAAGAGTTCTGAACCAAAGGAAAAGTTTGGGGAATGAATAGTGATTGGATTGGATTTGACCCAGGGAAGAATTCATTCCATTTCCATGCCAATCTGAGTCCATGGAGCGACACAGGAATATTTTTAAATGATCATCAACGTTGGGCAGAGTTTTTACCATATTTTGTCGGCAAATTGGATTAAAAAAAAAAAATACAGCAGAGATTTGCAAAATGGGACAAATAATTAACAATCAATTAAGTCCATTTC
The DNA here is from genome assembly GCF_046128005.1 of Genypterus blacodes. Classification (NCBI taxonomy): domain Eukaryota; kingdom Metazoa; phylum Chordata; class Actinopteri; order Ophidiiformes; family Ophidiidae; genus Genypterus; species Genypterus blacodes. The sequence goes on along the minus strand of NW_027466843.1, from coordinate 6,682,554 downwards.
TGAATCTGGCCGTGTTTTGTCTGCTTGAGGGCGGCGGTGATTAAACCCTGAGCCCGATGAGGATTTCACCACAGAAGCCTCAGATCAATTAACTGATACGGAATTATAATAATACTAATTGTGTCTTGTTTGGCCTTGGTGGAGGTATGAGCTCGGATGAACTACTACAACTTAAACTGTAAGTAAATGTGCAGAGCAGGGAGGAGTTGCTGTTTGTTTGTTTGTTTTGGCTCCCGTGTTGCCCCCTGATGGATATAACATTTAAAGTAATTAATCTAATTTCAGAGTAAAGTGAGTACGTGCAGTATGTGTGTATGTGTGAGAGACGCCCCTCACGTAGCAGCTGTGTGGCAGATACGTGCGTGTACGGAGCGTAAACCCGGTCTGGCTGCGTGTTGTTGATACAGCAGAAGAAGAAGAAGAAGAAGCTCCAGATCTGAGCCATGGCAGCCAAATATCCTGTTGACTCTGCTAAAGATACCGGCTCGTCCCCTGTGCACTCGGGTCGCTCTCTTAGGATCGAGCCAGGACAGCAGGAGAGCAAACACACACACACACACGCACGGGATCTCATACACTCACATTGACGTACTGTGCACAGACTCACACCCACACCTGCACTTGAACAGAGTGTAATTGTACGCGCCCCCCCCCCCCTTTCTCTTTCTCTCCTCTCTCTCTCTCTCTCTCTCTCTCTCTCTCTCTTTAACACACACACACACACGGACACGCGCACTTGACAACTGGGAATAGCCCATGGGGATACTCTTTGTCAACAACTTGGAAGAAAGCAGCTATTTAGGGCCACTGTATTCCTGCAAGGATAAGCCATCTTATTTGTGTGAAGAGTCAGTGTGAAACAAAACAAGTCGCGGCTGTTACTACCACCCGTCCTCTGCCTCTGCCTCTGCCTCTGTGTGTGTGTGTGTGTGTGTGCTCTGATTGTGAACTTGTGCAAACTGTGTACCGTACAGTATGCTGTGCGTATGGATTTGCAGAGGGTGTGGTGTGATGATGAGCAGATGTGCTGGCAGATGTTTTCGCTCCGTGAGTCTGTGTGCCGGTTCAATTAGGCCTGTCGCTCACTGCAGAGATTTGTTCTTCAGCTCCGCACTTTAGCAAAGATTCCAACAATAACGCCATCAAAGGCAATCACGTTTAGTCGACTGAAGGATGATAAACACACACTTTACATGCCGCTTGGGTGGCGTGTTTAGACGCGGCAAAGGTGAAGAACGTCAAAATGAATTTAAAATATTATAAATTAATATTAAGGAGGAATTAAGAGAAACCTCATTCTTACATTTGTGAGTTCAAAGACTTGGAGAAAATATGTTTATGATACATTTGTTTGTTTTTCTTCATTTAACAAAGAAGAAAATAATTCTTTAGACATTTTTACTTTGCAGACTTGGCAACCCAACATTTTCTTTAAGATAAAAAAAAAGAAAGGTTGAAGGTTTGGATCCCTGTTCAAGTTAATTAATTCTGCCAAACCCGCGCTTACGAGCCGCAGACGAGATCTGAGCGGCGTCAGACATGAAACTTTGATCAAATACTTCTCGCTGACACACTCCCGCATTGATGAAAGACAGCATCTTACACACTTCACACACACAGCGCCCGGCTCTGTATTCACACGAACGCAGGTCTCAGACAAAACATCTCAAAGTCATTCCCTTTGAAAAAAGCAACGATTTAACACATGAAAGCCCACGCAAAACACTGACAACATACACCAAAAACCTGAAGAATGCCCTTTTAGGAATCACTTCAACAGCGTGACGGGGGAATGAAGGAAAACGTATGATTTGTGACACGTTACACGTATGGCATCGCGTTGAGGAGAAGATCAACCCTCTTAAGATCTCGTACAGGAACACGGATGCAGACTGACACTTGCGGTCGGGCCCGCTGCTTCTTTGCATTACTGTATTTGCTATGCATCTGCCCCGCTCTGCTTTGTTGATTGGAACACATCGGCACACCGGGGATATGAAGCTGCAATAAGATCCAGACCTCCCCTGCGTGATTTGAATATAAAATGATTAGATTATTGATTCTGGTTATTTGGGTCTCCCGCCCCGAGGTGATACTGTGGTAGCGCAATCACCACGGCTGACATTTAGCACTGTGTTTACCTTTGCTGTCTGCATTGATTGCCTCAAAATCACCGCCCCGTGTGCGCGGAGGGAGCGCCGACTCATTGCTCATTGTATCGCCGTTGCAGTAGTGATGGATATAGCTGATCATAAATGCAACGGTTGTGGTCTGTGCCCCCTCTCCCCCGCGTGTGTGTAGAGAATCACCACGCTGCATCGCAATCACCCAGGAATGTTTCTCTTTTGCCAGGCCTCGCATTCCCAAACATCATCCAATATCGTGATGAAACAGAGGAGGAGGGGGGACGAGGCAGAACAATGCAGGTCTGATTTACAGCCGCTGCCATTAGACTGATGGGGGATTTGAACTTCAATCCGGGCGTTACACCGAGCTGAGCGGCTGTAGATGTTCATTTAGACGCGGTAACGCTTCGTGACTCCCTTCCGAACTTCAGCCGAGGCTCCCAAAGTGTAACATCCGACAGACGGAACACGCACGCACCGCCGCCGACGTCTGTCACCGGGCATTAGAGACACACACTTGCTCAGGAGGGGCTGGAAATGACTAGCTTTTTAAATGCACCACAACTGTGTGTGTGTGTGTGTGTGTGTGTGTGTGTGTTGGTTCCAATTGTGCTGGTTTCCTTATGCAGAAATCAGGGTGACAGTGGACAAATGAATGTACTCCCCTCTTAGCTGAATCTCTCTGTATATTTAATGCCATTTTCTCAACAGTTAGACAATTCAGTGTTAAGTGCCTCCTTTTATATTTATACACCAGTGTTGGGCCTTATGCATTATTAAAAGTGCGAGCGGGGGCCCAGTAAGCGCGGCAGAAAGGCCTTTTTGAATGAATATTTTACCACTCTGATATACACGCCCAGGTTTGGTGTTCATGTCTGAGGCAGGGAAGTCATTTTTTCTTTATTTCTAAATGAATCACTCGGGAGGTGTTATTTAAACTTCCCTTTGCCGATTTGAACAAATCTTTGGACCGTGTGTGTGTGTGTGTATGTGTGTGTATTTCTGCAGAGGCTTATTGGGATCTAAGGAAGGAGCGTTTAGTGTGAATCTCATTCTCGGCGGGCCGGGGAGCTCCTCTTTTGTTTTCTGAGGTGAGGTGATTTTGAAATGGGGAAACAGACGGATAGACGACCGGGGAAGACAGTTTTTAATCTTCCTTACGGAGCGACGCAGGTTAGCCGGGAGTGACAGGGCGGATGATAGCGTGGACGGAGGAGGGTGGAGGGGAGGGGAGGAGGAGGCAGAGATGTAAACAAGGCCGGGTGGAGGGAGAGAGAATTGGGGGTAGAGATGCATTTGCGGAGGAGGACGGAAGTGAGGAATGATGAATTGATGAGAGAGTCGGGGGAAACAAGAGGTGAAAAGATTTGAAAAATGGATCATAGACTGAACTTCACCTTCAATCTAGGCCATGGGCGCTGTATCCTATCTGCCTGTGTGTCTCCCTCCTCTTCATCACGCAGCATCATCGGCTGCTCTCTGTAGTGTAAAAGACAACTCTCTCTCTCGCTCTCTCCCTCCCTTTCTAGTCGTCCTCTCATTCTCTCTCTTCTTTCACAGACACACATACACACACACACGCACTCTCTCTCTTTGCGCCTCTAGCTCTGAGGCTTCTGACAGATCCATTGTGACAGTACAGGGTTTACAGCACTGTGACAGAGAGAGAGAGAGAGAGAGAGAGAGAGAGAGAGAGAGAGAGAGAGAGAGAGAGAGAGAGAGAGAGAGAGAGAGAGAGAGAGAGAGAGAGAGAGAGAGAGAGAGAGAGAGAGAGAGAGAGAGAGAGAGAGAGAGAGAGAGAGAGAGAGAGAGAGAGAGAGAGAGAGAGAGAGGAATCAAAGGGGGGAGGGCAGCAGCAGCAGCAGCAGCCGAATCAACATCGCTGCATCTCCGCTCCTCTCGTTGACATAATTGATCGTATCAGAGGCAGTTTTGTTCGCCATTAACTCTTCGCTCACGGGCCGGCGGGCTGCAGAGTCGGAGGACCGCACGTGTTGCCTGGCGCGTGATGGTGCGCTTGTTTTGCGTAATAATGTCATATTATCATTAGCAGTGTGAAAACATGAGAAAAGAGCCGTTCAATCACCACAGTAACCACGGCGATACTGCAGCAGCACTGGAAGAGTCAGAGAAACAGTGTGTTTAAATACTGAAAACCTGCCAACCACTCCTAATCTCTTCTTAATATCTTTTCGGAAAGAAGGTTAGTCTGAATCTATCTGTTCATTTGTAAACGCTGAGGATGAAACATGTTGGATATTTATGAAATATGGTAGAATGCAGTTAAGATGAAGCACAGAATAACGGCCCCTCTTGGTGCCATGACGACACAGCACAGATTCACTGTTTCGTGGATTTTGCCCACCAAATATGTGACAGTGGGCACAGATGAACAGGAATGAATCATAAATGTGTTATGAACCGCTTTAAAGCGCTTGCCTGAGGTTATTAACTTGGCTTGAGATTCTCATGGACTCACTCTGATCACTTTTGTCTCTCTCTCTCTCTCTCTCTCTCTTCACTGCCTCCCTTGCCCTCTTTGGTTTTGTCATTCCTCCTTTATTCCATCCCTCTGTTTCTATCTTCCTCACACTCTCCCTCGCAGACCTCCACCCCCCCCCCCTCTCCCCCATGGCCCTGCCGTATCTCCTCCCAACCTATCTCGTCTCTCGGAGGGGAGGGAGAGAGAGCATGTAGAGTTGATTAGAGCCGAGTGTTAGGAGGTTCAGAGCAGAACAGACTGTGGTGTCTAGCCGCCAGGCGGTGAGAAATCAAGCCGGCGCTGCCTTACAGACGAGGTCATTGGCGGTGGATTTTCAGGGTGGTTTCGGTGCATCAAATTTCTGGGAGCATCCTCCGAGCAGCCAGAGGCGGCCATGCGGAAACTGCAGCGGCACAGTCAAAGCCAAAGCCTCTCCAGACACAATTTACTGACGGGCATTGAATGTCGAACATGGAAGGCGAAGGGGAAGGGGGAGGAGGAGGAGGAGGAGGAGGAGGGGGAGGAGGAGGAAGAAGAGGCTCAGAGCGCTGCACTACATTAGAGTGCAAGTCATTCAAAAAGCAAAGGGTCAGTTTATTCTCATGCTGAAAGGAGGTTAGATCCTGAAGCACTTCCATGTTAGAGCTCATAACTCCTCCAAGGACAAACAAGCCCAGAGGCAAGATGATTAGTTTGGATTATCTGCTGATTGATTCCTTGATTGTATTTTTTTTTAATTGATTCTTTTCTGGGTTTTGTCAGAATTTTGCTTTCAATTGCTTCCGAGAAAAATGTGGCGCACAAACACACACACACACCTTCACACCTTCATCTTCCACCGGCCACTCTCAGACGGTGGCCAGTGAACGTGACACGGCGGTCGGGGTGACCTATACCTTCAAGGCGACGCGCTGGCCTCTCTGCGGCGCTCGGCTGGTGGAGCCACACAAAGGATTTACAACCGCTGCTGTATGAAATAAATTGCCAGCCGGGCCACTTGTCTTCAGGGCAGAGCACATTCCTACACTGGACCCACCCACCCGTGTGTGTGTGTGTGTGTGAGTAAATAGCCAGTGGGAACAGACATATTGCATCTCGCTGCCACCAGCCCAACATGAAGATCCGAGCTGAAGTGCCCGTGTGTGTGTGTGCGTCCCGTCGCTTTAAGACTCGGCCGGCGATGAGATGTGTGACATTGACGGGTGATTAATTGTGATTTTAATGCGGTCCGAGGGGGCTTGTGTGTGTGTGTGTGTGTGTGTGTGTGTGTACCCCAAAAACACCCACAGACACATGCAACAGTACGTCTACGTGCTGTCGCCGTGGTGTCGGCGTGTTGGCCTCCCCAGCTCGTGGTCACACCGAGGGGCCACTCGCTGCTAATCAGGATCTCCGGCTTCATCAGCGGAGCCCAATTATGGGGGCGGGCCCTCCATTCAGAATCACTTAGGGTGCCGTGTGTGCCATGTGTGGGTCTGTTTGCATCGTGGGCCACTCCAACGTGTTGCGGCGTTGTGTGTGTGTGTGTGTGTGTGTGTGTGTGTGTGTGTGTGTGTGTGTGTGTGTGTGAGCGTCTTAGGTCTCATTAGAGGCCACCGGTCCGGATTCCCACCCACTCCTATGCTGATTAGTCATCTCTTCAGCTTCACACAGCCAAATTAACCACCTGATTTTGTGAGCTGTGTGTATGCGTGTGTGCATGCGTGTGCGTGGTCACTCTAATCAAAATTCTCCAAGCCTATTTCCTTGCTCTGTTGATAATTAGCTTCAGTAGCCATACCCACGCGTACTCTTTCACCCGCACAACCCACCTTCCAACTCCCACCTCTCACACACACACACACACAATCACACACCTCGCCACAGAGAAACGGCGCGCGGCGGTTCTGCCTCCCCAGAGCAAGCCAACTGGAGGTAATTTACCGTAGCTTTGGCGGACACATGCCATTTTGGCGAACACGGCGTCGGGGCCCCGTGAGCTTTGTTCCGCTCAGGCTTCCCCTCCAGCAGAGCAGAGAATGGGCGAGTGAAGAGGCTGAGAGAGGGCGGAGCAGGGCAGGGGAGAAAGAATCCATACACAGTGGCGCTCGCAGTCGATCGCACACTGACCGTGAGATAAACGTATACACACACACGCCTCACACACTGATTTGGTTTAATTAAAGCGTTTCAGGCTCACTAATGACAAACATAACAGAGAAACATCCCATTATAATTTGGAAGAATAAGACAATACAGTGATTATTGTTATAGGATTACAAAATAGTTAAATTTTGAGTTTCTACATGTTGCGCACACACACACACACACACACAAACACAGGGTCGACTACAAACATGGACACATTTGAGACTCTGCCTGGAGGCTGAGGGAGTACGGCATCTGGTGTCCTAGTGATAAGCATTCTCTGTGTCTGTGTGTGCGCTATAGTGTGTGTGTGTGTGTGTGTGTGTGTGTGAGAGAGGAAGGGAGAGAGAGAGAAAGAGAGGGAGAGAGACGTGCGTTGACAAGGTAGCCCAGTCCGGTCAGCACTCATTAGCGAAAGAGAGAGAATTCCCGAATGAGGAGTCGTGTGACAGGCAGGACTCTCGTTAGGGGACTGGCACGTACACACACACACACACACACACACACACACACACACACACACACACACACACACACACACACACACACACACACACACACACACACACACACACACACACACACACACACACACACACACACACACACACACACAGGGTCAGGCTGCACAGAATTAGCCAAGCATCAATTCGCTCGCGGTCTCGTGCGGCAGAGCCTGAGCATGTAGAGGCCTCGGCAGCGGCCCTGTACACTCAGGACGCTCCGGGAACCCAGATCCAGGCCACAGAGACGTATAGGAACTATAGGAACTTAAGGAAATACGGGACATATAGGTCACGGAGACGGAGAGACGCACGACAGGCGGCCACAGCACACTGTCATAGCAGGACACAGAAATAATGAACTCCATTCATTGGGACGACAGTAATCTGACTCCAAAGCATTAGTTAAGTGCCGCCGCATTCACTTACATTAGAAGACAGAAGAAAGAAGCTTATGATGATTATGATACTGTAAACAAACCACCTGATAGACCTCACACGCGCGCGCACGCACACACACACACACACACACACACACACACACACACACACACACACACACACACACACACACACACACACACAGCAGGTAAATCAGAGGGTTTGGATCCAGGCACAGCTCTTTGTTTTGGTCTGATCTCTTGTTTATTAGCTCTCATGCAGATGCCGCTGATCTCACCGCGGGTCTCCATCGAATCTCATGGTGGAGAAGAAGATGGAGGCAGCGTTGAAAACATTCGCCTCCATTATTCCGTAATCGTTTGAACAGTAAACGTGACGACTACACTTCCCGATGAATACAGGCGAGGCGACGCATACGTGCAGGAAATCAGCGCCGTTTACCGCCAGTTTATTTGTCGTTTGTAACCGATCAACGCGTTTAAACACAATGGAAGGAAGCAGTTTGAGAGAAACGCTTCGGGCGCTCTGCTGTTGTCTACCTTTGATGCGGCGGACGCTGCGGATGGGACGTAATTACATCATTATGGGAGCATATGGCGGAATGCGGCGCTGTTGAATTATTAACGCGGCTCCGGTTTGGGAGGCGGTCACGCGAGCTTCGTCGTGCCGGAGAAAAGGGTTCATGATCGGGGGGTGAGGGGCGACGGAAGAGCCCCTGAATTATGGAGAGGAACGGTGCGATGCCGCGGCTGGTGGCGTCCGGCCCATATGTCAGTGTGTGTGTGTGACAACTGTGTGTGTGTGTGTTGCTCACGCTGGAGCGAGTTAGGGAGCAATCAATCAAAATGGGGCAGTGGGTTGAGTTATTTAAGTGAGTGGAAACAAAAGGAGTTAACCGATTCGAGAAGATTTTGTGGTTTGGTTTTGTTTAGGAAGAGAAAAGTGAGGATTGGCTTCTTTGAAGAACATGTGCGCTTTATCTCGCTGACATTTCTGCTGTCAGGCTCCAGGTCGGTCAGATGAAACTTTGTTATTTTGGGGTTTTGATTCGTATCAGTGATCATCGCGTTTGGAAAGTTTGGAAGAAAAGTCAGACAAACAATTTTTCATTATTTACCGAACACACACGCTGGTTTCCCGCTTGGCTTACCTGGAAATGTGATGCGTTCAAGGTCCTTACGATACTCAATTGAATCAGTCGGTGGCGATTGCTAGTTGATAAACATGTAGATAAGAGCTAAATGACACCTGCAGTATATAGGATTCATTTCTAAAGATCATGTTTGGTGTCTTTATTTTAGGACGTCGAGGAATTGACAATATCCGGGACTCAAACGTCGCATATAAAACTACACGGAAATTACGTCACCGGAAGTAAAACGTCTTCCCATAATGCGTCGCGAACAAACTAACATTTCCCTGTTCGACACTCAAGCTCATCCTCGAATATCGCCGATTCCATTAATGTAAAAGTAGCTGCCGTCAAACTTATTTATATGATAATTCAATATTTATTAATTTCCTATTCCAGGAATTCCGCCTGTAGTCTCTGGCGGCTGTACAGGGAGGATCTGAATCATTCCGACTGTTTCTTTGCATTAGGAAATGTCCAATCTGCGATGGTGGCATATAAGCAGCTCTTTGCCTTCATGGCCTGACGGCTGACTGCTGTCTTTTTCTCTGTCTCTGTCTCTGTCTTTGTCTCTGTCGGCCCTGAAATATTCCGGTCGCCCTGATCAATAGTCTCTGTTACACATGATATATTTCCCACGACTCTGCCTGTCTGCGCCGCTCCATCCGTCCCTTGCTGTCCCAAATCCCTGCTGCAGCCTTTGTCTCTCTCTCTCCCTCCCTCCCTCTCTCTCTTTCCTGTTGTCTTACACACACACACACACATACAGAGACCTGTTTACCTGGAGCTGCAGGGCGTTGTGTGTTCTCCCGAGAGTTCTTAAAACGTTCAAGTCCCGAAATCGAGCCGCTGTTACCTTTGAAGCGCCTCCGTGTGAAATGCAGCTTTGACATCACCTAAGTCATCACAACAAACAACAAACAAGACATTATGATCCGTCTGCCGTTTGACACATTTAAATACAATACATAAATGTGTCAGACTGTCAGAGGAAAAGGCTAAATACCACCGTTTGACATCATTTAGAAAGAGTAATTAGGGAAGAAGTGAATGGGTTGTGTGAGTGTGTGAGTGATGGACGAGGCCGGCCACCGGCTGTAATCACCTATGAAAAAAAAAAGTGAAAGGGAAAAAAAGAAAAGACATTAACATTGTGTTACTTCTATAACTAATCTGTGAGACGTCGTCTTATTAATTGTTTATCATTGATAGACCATGAAATGAACAATTAGATTGCAGCATTGATACATTTCACACTCTGATGCTGATGTGGAATACTGAG
>NW_027466843.1:6647500-6667500 GCF_046128005.1 Genypterus blacodes | reverse complement strand
TGTGTGTGTGTGTGTGTGTGTGTGTGTGTGTGTGTGTGTGTGTGTGTGTGTGTGTGTGTGTGTGAAGGGCAGTATTAAGTAGAGCCCAGGCAGAGTGTCATTGAGCTCATTCAGATTCTTTGCGGCATTCGTGTAACCATGACACGCCCGCAGCCAATGAGAGAGCCGAGCGGGTAAGGGAGGAAAGGACAGGGTTGCTATGGTTACCGTGACAGGAAGAGTAAGGAAGGTGGCGCCTTGGCTTTCTTCTCAGGGATGCTATAGGTCCGTGTTTAAAGCTCTGTGTGCATCTGTGCCCTTTTCTTTCTTATATATCGTTTTCTTTTATTTGTTTATTTGTTTTCTCCACACTCTTCGCTTCACTAAACGATGAAGAAGACAAACCTAATAAAATCCACATTACAAACAGCGACTTGGTGATATTGACAAAAACAACACAAAGTCCACGCTGAACCTCGGCAATCCATGGCTGATTGATTATCTATCGACCGCCGCAGCAATCTAAGAGACACCGCGGCAACCAGAAGCCCTGCGACTATCAGCTCCACTGCCACCAAGCTGATCAATATCACGATCAATATCACGACCGGTCCATACACATAGCGCTGTTGCCTGAACCGGACATCGTTTAGGAACCAAACGAGCTCGGGGGCGGACGCTCGGCAGCGTCGTTTCTCGTGTTGAAACCATGAAAACAAAATGAGAGCGTCGCCCGTCGGCCCCTCGCTCGACCTCCATCCTCCCTCCCCTCCCCCCACCTGCTGCCCCCCCTCTTCCCCCTCCTCACCTGCTGCCCCCCTCCCCCCCACCTGCTGCCCCCCCCTTCACCCGCCGGCCTCCATATCTACAGGAAGATTAAAGCCTGTGAAAGATCAAAGTTCACCCTGGTGACCTCGAGTAAAGAATCTATATGCTCTTTAGGTGCGGCTGGGGGGCTGCTGGTGTTTATGATGTAATCCATACTCCCCTCCCCCCCTTTATATATTCTGCTTACATAGTGAAACATAGAAACATGATCTCGCCTGAGCAAACATGATTTGAGCGTTCGGCGTCGACGAGCTCGACGCGGCCCGAGGCCTAACGGGGGTCGGATAGATCCTCCGCATCTCCTCCACATCGACAGCTGTTGATTCCAAATGAACGCCGCTATCCTGTAATCACAAAGCAATTAATCATCTGCGTGGGTTTAGTGTTTTGCGTGCATCCGCCCCCTTGCACATAATGCACTAACGCACAAACAAACATCAACACACACTCCTTTGTTCTTCCTCTGACGCCTCCGTTCCTCCCCGAGCCTCGACGCGAGCGCGGCACCGGCGGCGGCCGCTATAATACCTGCCGTCCTCGTGTGAAGGAGATTACAGAATCTGCTTAACCAGCTCCTTACGTCTCCTCAGATAGCGCGTTGTGTGCATTCTTTCCACCGGGAAATAAATGAGATGATTATACAAGATGTGCTCGACACGCTCGCCATTAAAGTCTGCGCCCTCTCAGGGTTCTCATCCATGCCACTAAAGCGCCGCGCTCTCCGTCTGAACCTCGCTCTTCTCGGCTCACCGGATATCTACAAGTGCGTGAGCTCAGAGGCGGTTTGAGGCGTTTGAATCCCGACGTGCACAGAAGAGATTTCTTTATTATTATTATATATATAAGATGTGCGACTGCTGTTGAATAAATAAAGTTAAAGCAGTAAATTATTTGGAATTCCAATCACATTTCCAGCCTTTGCAGCATTGTTGAATTATCAGCACGGGGCTAAACACACACAGACCTGGCTGAGCAATTAGCCTTTACAGTATCCCAGAGTGCAACAGTAATTACCGTCGGCCCATGACAGTGGACACGGCCTCACGGAGAAAAAAACTGAAAAAAGCTCTTTGACGCTTTTGTTTTTAAACAGCCAAGATAATTAGTCTGTATGACAAGAGAACAAATTAAGTTTGGTTTCAACACAAACTGCGCTTGTATAATTACCGTCTCCAGTGTGGACGCTTTAGAGACGGCCTGACTCAGACTGCACCGTATCAGCCGCCATTCTGTCTCCAGGGAAACCGTTATACCGTTATACTAACCTGTGTGTGTGTGTGTGTCTCTCTCTCTCTCCAGCCTCCAGCCGCGCTCCCATCCCCATGGCGGTGGTGCGCAGGGAGCTGTCGTGCGAGTCGTACCCCATCGAGCTGCGCTGCCCCGGCACCGACGTCATCATGATCGAGAGCGCCAACTACGGCCGAACAGACGACAAGATCTGCGACTCGGACCCGGCGCAGATGGAGAACACGCGATGCTACCTGCCAGACGCCTACAAGATCATGTCACTCAGGTGCGTGTGTGTGTGTGTGCGTGTGAGAACATGCTAACTGAAGGCGAGTGTGTGAGACCTTGAGACGCTGATGTATGTCTGACGCATTCTAAAAGTGCTTGATTCATGATTTAGAATGTTTACCCAGTGACAGAGTTTTGAGTTAGCCTAGTTTGTGTGCGATCTCAGAGGAAATAGGTCGACTCTATGTGTATTCTTACTCTGCGTATTAATTATATTGTCCTATGCGAGCCTGACTCATGCCGCAAAGACAAAACCTCAGCAGAAACACAAAGCAGGAACACTTTGAACTGCTCCACTTCTTTTGTGCAGAAGGAAAACACACCAGCAGCGACTCTCACAAACTCCCGCCATCCCCGTTATCCCGCGCTAATCTAACGTCCCGCGTGATTCAGACTTTGCCGCAGTTTCCTAAGTTGACATCGAGGAGCAGCGAAAATGGAAATCCGAACGAGCGGCGTAGCTGTCGGGTTCACTCCAATCCTGGTGAGGGGAAACTTAGAAGAACGCGGCGGCGCTGACTCCTTAAACGCATCACGGTTGAAAGGAGACACTTTGTATCGTCTCCTTTCGCCCTAAATACGATGCTGGTAAAGCTGGCGAGCATCTTCTTTTTTAAAGCGACAGAGAATCGAACCATTTTTAGGATTAACCGACAGAAATTTTGTCCGCAGCACCGAAAAACTGTCAAGTAACGGAAGTTGGTGCCGAGCGGCTTGGCCCGGCGGCGGCGGCGGCGATGATTCAAGAAGCAGATTTATTGAGTTAACTGAAAACTCGATGGTATGCTAAGGTTATATGCAGCAGCGGCAGAGGATCATTAATCATGGAGAACGGACAGGAGAAGAAATCCCTCCGAAAAAAGTGTTTGAGCTTTTCAGAAAGAGCGAAATAAATCGGTGCAGATGCCAGAGTGAGACTGAGTTTGGGTCAAACCAATGGAAACCCCCCGCGGGGGATGGAGAAGGTATCCAAGGACAGTTAGGATCAACTAACCCCGCTCGAATCTCAAATATCCCCCCCCTCGCCCCCTCCTGCCCTCGCTGTTGTGATCGAGACTCTACCAAGTTAATCAGAGGTGTAAGGATCCAGTCAGGGTAGAAGACATATTGGCGCACAAACCCAGACCCAGTGGCAAGAGCGCGTAACTCGACCCATCTAGTCTGTGCTTGTTTCCTCCCACAGTCCAGAGACTCCAGTGGCTGAATTCGAATACTCCAGATTGCTTATGGGAGTGAATGGTTTCTCCTGTGTGAGTGTGTGTGTGTGTGTGTGTTTGTGTGTGAGCCCTTTGACTGGTGTGCCCTGCCTGTCACCACAGTGAACGCTTGGATTGGCGCCAGCAGGAGCGCGTTTTCGTATGAGAAAGTCTTTCAAAAATCAATTTTCACAAGTATTACTTATTGTTTCATATTCAGGCGTGGATAAGAAAAAAGGAAAAAGGCGCTGAATGGGAATACTTTCAGAGAGGAAATGAACTCTTCCTCTCAGGGACACGATGAGTCACCGGCACCGTCGAGTTTCAAGTTCACCTCCTCGGGAGAAGTTGTTGGTCTGTCTGTTTTTTCCGGCTGGTTATGAGAGCGAGTATGACACCTCTGAGAGCCCTAAACACAGCAGCACAAAGCTTTTTAAAAAGTTTGTTTTGGCAAATGTGGTCACGAGAAGAGACGGAGACGGAATGCGGCGGAGCAAACGGGAAGGAAGGCGACAGGCTGACTAACACTCAGCAACGTGACCGTCACTCTCACTGTGGTTACTGCTAAAGATGTCCTCTCCTTCATGTCCCCTCTCTCTCTCTCTCACTCTCTCTCTCTCTCTCTCTCTCTCTGTCTCTCACTCTCACTCTCACTCTCACTCTCACTCTCACTCTCACTCTCACTCTCTCTGTCTCTCTGTGTCTCTCTGTGTCTCTGTCTCTCTCACTCTCTCTCCCACTCTGTCTCTCTCACTCTCACTCTCTCTCTCTCTCTCTCTCTCTCTCTCTCTCACTCTCACTCTCACTCTCACTCTCTCTCTCTCTCTCTCTCTCTCTCTCCCTCTCCCTCTCTCCCTCTCCCTCCCTGTCCTCCGTCCATCTAACCACCTGTCTGCGTCACGTCGCCGCCTCCTGTGCGATTGCTTTGGTCTGCCTCCGTCCCTCCACTCGCTCTGGCAGCTGCAGCTCATGTGGCCACTTTCCTACGGCCCTCACCATCTATAATTTATACACATCCGCATGCAGGCACGGACACACACACACACACACACACACACACACACACACACACACACACAAACACCGACATTACACAGGCGTCATGCAGCACACGCTCCCTTCACTGCCCAGGGGCTACAGCAGACTTTTAAGTTCCAATTAGCAGAGCTAGAGGCCAAACCTCATCTTGAGAATCCTCTGTGGAGGTGACTCAGACCAGAAACAAGTATTTAGCTAAGACACGTATATAAATATATATATATCAGGGTGCGTGTGAGTGTGTGTGTGTGTGTGTGTGTGTGTTTTAGAAGCGGAAGAAGTGTGAAACATTTTGCACGCCTGTGTTCACTTCATCCACACCGGAGTGTTTGGACCGTTAGATGTTGAAAGTTGCATTGGGACATTTGCACAGATCGCAGTTTGTCTCTTTCTCTGTGCGTGTGTTTGTGTGTGTGTGTGTCTCCATGTCCATAATCACACGTCCAGCTTCTCTGTCAGTCCGTTTCAGGCTGTCTGCTCTCCACTCTCTCATTCCCTCTACGTCTGTATCGTCTCTTGCTTTCATGCCGGCTCAGGGCTCAACTGAATGATAAAATCAGAGCATGTTCGCCTGCCCAGTGTTTCCTCAGTATCACATTCTGCCTTTGTTCTCCTCTCAACCACACTCCAAGGCCAGCCTGTGTGTGTGTCTCTGTGTGTGTGTGTGTGTGTGTGTGTGTGTGTTTGCACGTGCGCGTCCGTGCCTCCTCTCTGTCTTTGTGCGAGCGTGCGTATGTTTGCCTGCGCCTCCATACCGCATAATTGGTCTTGATATCAAAGCCTCATATCTCCAGAGGGTCTCACAAGGCTTCTCAGGCAACCTAGAGAGGACCTGATATCGCTGCCTTTCCCAGATTATCTCCCCACTGGGATACACTGGGTTGAAGGGGAAATGAAGCCGTGGCCATGAAAGTTACGCTTAATCTGTTTTAGCGATATACTGGCCTCAGTTCAACAACTCACTCAGTTTTATCAGTTTTTTGTGGAGAGGATCCTCGACATGGAAGAAGGCCGCCGGGCGCTCGGGAGTTTTAAGATCCGCTTTCCGCTTTCATTTGTGTAACTTTTTGCTCGTATGTGTAGAATACGGACTCACAATGCAAATAAGAGCCGTTTTTTTAAAATCGTGCCGAAGTCAAATTCCGGGGCTTAGCGGTGCAAGTTCACTTCAGTGTCAGGAAGTACAAAGACGGCGTCAGGGCTAAATGCAAAAAAATCCAATACAGTTCTAAGGTTTGTGATGAAGAAAAGGTTGAGAAACCTTCACACGCAGCACAGCCTTCCTTCGCTCTGGATGCTTTATGAAAACGTCAAGTATTTTCCGATGAATTAACAACGAGGCTGTACAATAGAGGAGGTGAAAGGGGGCGAGCGAGAAACTCTCCACCGCCCTCTCTCTCTCGCTCTCTCTCTTTTCCAGATCGAAAATGATGAAACATTTACGGAAACGAGTCCGAGATACGAGTTTCTCACCCGATGACGGCGAGCTGATGTCGTGTTTAAGGGGGAAAGTTGGAGGAATTCACCGCTGGCAGATGAATGTGGAGGAGCGGACGATCGTTCCATTTGAAAATGACGGAACGGTCGGCCCGAGTTACAGCGACTCTGTACACACACACACGCGCGCACACACACACACACACACACACACACACACACACACACACACACACACACACACAGATAAGAGTGTGTGTGTGGACTCTATGTTAGAAAACGACTCCTTGTGAAGGATTTTCCCCCTGAGAGCTCCGTGTTGCTCACCACCTCCTCACCTTGCTCGCCCTTCTCCTCTCCTCTTCTCTCTCTTTCTCGCTCTCTCTCCCTCTCTCTCTCTCGCCCTCTCGCCCTCTCAGCACAAAAGACGAGAGAGACACGAGCAGGGAGTTGTTCCCTCCTCTCCCACAGAAATCCAGGGATAAATAACATCGTTCATCATTCCTCATTCTTCCACCTGTCACCTTTCCCTCGCTCTCTCCCACCTTCATCCCTCCATTCCTAGCTTTTCCTTCGCCCCCTTCTCGCTTTCCACAAATTGCCTCTCACCCCGCCCCCCCCGCCGCCCCCACGCACACTTCTCACTTTTCCCTTAACCCCCCCCGCCATCTGCCTGGGGTTTTCATCAGCCCCTTTTCCTGTTTTTCTGTTCTCTTGGCTCTCTCTTTTTGATGGGAGAGGTGGGAGTGTCGCTCAGGGTGCAGAGATTTCCCAGTCTGGGCCAAAATGTTCCCGGAATGAAAGCTGGAGGGACAAACCTTTAGCCTTTAGCGGCCCCAATGGCGGAGACAGGTGCACCGTCTCTGTAAACACACACACACACACACACACACACACACACACACACACACACACACACACACACTGACTTCTTCACCTTCTCTCCAGAGTGTGAGTGTGTGTGTGTGTGAAGAGACTCTCACCAGCTCCAAGCTCGCTCGACGTGTGAGAGACACACTTCCTCCGACTTCAAAGCCTGGTGTGTGTACGCCTGCTGAGCGTGCACACTTGTGAAAGTGCTCGCGTACAGTTGTAGTCCAGACCCCTGCGTGTGTGTGCGTGTGTGCGTGTGTGTGTGTGCACGCGCGCTTTTGAACTTTTTCTGGCTGCAGACTGTAAAGAATCCTCTGAAGTTCTTTTCCTTTCTGAATTATAGAAAACCACTTGAATCAACGTCTGCAATCTAGGACTGAATAACCGGCGACTCTGCCGCCGTGTCTGCCACTTCTTCTTTTTTTTCTCCGCGTTCATCGTAGCCCGAGGAGAAGAAGAAGAAGAGAGGAAAAGAAAGACAAATCTATGATGAGACAGACAGACAGATGGATAATCGAAGGCTGGAAAGCTCAGACTGCTCGTCCATTTCTGATCCTTATCCCACTTCAATGGCACACTAATTGCAAAAAATCATGGAAATCATGAAAATCATTTAAATATTTTGATTGACTAACGTTGTGGCTAGTGTGTTAGTGTGTGTGTGTGTGTGTGTGTGTGTGTGTGTGTGTGTGTGTGTGTGTGTGTGTGCGTGTGCGTGTGTTGCAGAGTTCTACTCATCGGGATATAAACGATGATCTTCATTATTCTATCTTTCCGTCTGTCTCCATCCTTCACTGTCCTTCCCCCTGAATGAGGTCATATCTGGAAATGTCCTACTTCGTGTGTGTGTGCGCGCACTTGTGGGTGTGTGCGTGGGTACGTTTGTGCGCATGCGTGAGTGTGCTGCCACCCATCTGTATCGTCACCACAGTTACAGGAGATGCCCTGCAGCACCCCGGGGGCCTAACTGTCACCCTTGCTCAGTGCGGTAATTAGGGCCCACACACATGCATATGTACACACACACACACACACACACAGACACACACACACACACACACACACACACACACACACACACACACACAGAAAGTTTCCCTCAAATATATGACAGTGATGAACACAAATGTCTTCTTCATTTTTTATCGCCTCTTCACGTGATATTATTATCCTCTCTGCTTATAGGCGCCACATCCCGTCTATATCACACACACACACACACACACCCTTACTAACAGCTGTGCCGCTCTCCCCAAAACTCTGCATTCTCACCTGTCAGTCACCGCCGACTGACCCTGTCCTACTGTCATCGCTGCCGTGGTAACCTTAGTTGTTATGCTTCGCAAAGCTCTCTCTCCCTCTCTCTCTCTCTCTCTCTCTCTCTCTCTCTCTCTCTCTCTCTCTCTCTCTCTCTCTCTCTCTTTCTCTCCCTCCCAAACACACACGGTCTGACACATGCAGGGGACAGGCCTGTGAGTCACACCGTGTACACAGCGTCTGACTTGCTGACAGACATGATACTTTGACATTGACATCTTGACTGCAAAACCAGACCAGGACACAACCCACACACACACACAGAGACACACACAGACACACACAGACACACACACAGACACACACACACAGACACACACACAGACACACACACACAGACACACACACACACACACACACATTTCTCAGGTCATCTTAAAAATAAAGCCTGGCTGACTAAATCCTCCTCTGCGGCGTCTCGCTGTGTGTGACGCTGTTGTTCCCTCACACGCTCCTCTGCTTCCCGCCGCAGTCACAGCTGTCTGTGGGACGTCTCGTCTCCTCTCGTCTCGTCTCATAGTTTCTTGGAGCGGATTCCAAGGTTTCTGGGTTGTTGTTTTTCTGGCGCTTAGGTTACATGGCGACGTGGAGAGAGAGGTGTCACGTAGAGAGACAGACAGGCAGACAGACGCGCGCCCACACGCAGGAACGTTGCTGGGTGGAGGCAGGATGGAAGTCTCCCCGAGTGTATCCTGGAATCGGACGACGTGGAGGTTGCCATGGTTACCGCTCGGTTAAAAAAAGGAGGCGAGGAAGAGGAGGAGGAGGAGGAGAAGGAGGAGAGATAGCGGCGCTCGTACTTGGCTGTCAGCCTTCCTGCCTGCGAGATGGAGGATGAAGCGTATTTACCCGTGTACGTCTGTGTACCCGCAGACGTATTAACAAGTACTCTCTCAAATACTACGCCTCATTATTTTCCAGTTTGTGTTTACCCTCCTTTCATTCCCACCTGCCGTTATTATAAACGAGCCGCGGCAAAGTCGTATCGCGCTCTTCCTCTCCCCCGCCCCCTCCTCTCTGCCACAAAACGCAATTACGTACCGGCGTCCCGCCAAACTTCCCCACCGCACTTCCTGTGTCGAGGCTTTCATCCGGCGCCTGCGTGTCACCTTTAAGGGCCTCGCAGGCGTCTGGAACGTAACGCCTTGTTTGCGTGCGGGTTAGTTCAGAGACAAAGTGACTAGAGCTCTTCCTCATTACGCAGGAAGATAGTTTGCGTTTATGTTTACGTACAACACCGTCGCATAAAGAAGCCTTCAAGTTCAACCAAATAGACGTTGAGGATTTACAAAGTACGGCAGACTCTTGTAGTATCATCATCTTCATCATCAGGAACACAACAATAATCCAACATGCAGGCCTGTGCGTGTGTGTGTGTGTGTGTGTGTGTGTCAGGAGTAACGGGAGATCCGACGCTTTTGACAGCAGCTACACGGTGCCCATACAGTATTCATGCTATAGACTCTATATATATTACATGCGGGAATGTCAGAAGTGATTGCGGCGCTCCGGCAGGACGGCGGAGAGAGACGGACGTGAGTGACGTCGTGCGGAGGAACATTAATAACGTGACACATTTCAAAGCTTTCTCCCAGCAGAGGAAGCAGCATTATTCTACCTGCGCCCCGTCTGACAGGCTGCTGGAGAGCTGACAGGAACGCATTCAGGGACCACAGAGTCGGCGGCGTGTTCATGCCTGTGTTTGTGTGTATATATGTCTGTGTGTGTGTGTGTGTGTGTGTGTGGTGGGAGACGTGCGAGACAGAGAGAGAGAGAGAGAGAGAAAAAGAGAGAGAGAGAGAGAGATCTGTCTTTTCTTTATGAGTGTGGCATGGCAGCGCTGGCACAGGATGGGATGCGTCTGCTTTCGCTATATCCCACGGTACACACAGACAGACACCCGCCCACACACACACACACATACACACACACACACACACACACACACACACACACACACAAACTCTTCTTTCTATCTCTGTCAATCGCTATTCCGCTATATTGTCTATCGCCCCTCAATTTACTTACTGGATCGCCGTTCAAACAGCCTCCCCCCTCTCCCCCCCCTCTCCCCCCCACCCCTCTTTTCTTCTTCTATTCCAAGAGCGTTCCCATCACTCCATTTTGTCCAGCGTCAAACAGCTCCGGACGCGTGTGTGTAACCGCATCACGGCAGCTAATAAAAGCCGAAACAAGGCCAATAGCGATGGAGTCTCATAGCATGTGCTTAATGTGTGTGCATGTGAGTGTGTGAGAGAGAGAGAGAGAGAAAGGATGGTCAATATGTGTGTGTGTGTGAGAGGATAGTCAGCCGATAGCTTTCTGTCCTCTACTAAAAACACCGTCAGATGGACATAAAGGCCCCTGATAAAATTATTGTGCACCAACTTTATTTTGCCCGTCTCGTCTTTCCAGAATCCATTACAAGCTTATCAAATCAATTAAAGTCCATTTTGCGACTTGAGGAATCTTGCAAGGCTTTATATAAAACAGGTTCTTATTCATTACACGCTGGTGGATAATTGTGACTAATATAACCAGGTTTGTAGTGGCGTTATCCAGCAACGATTCCTGTCAAGTCGAAGTTTAAAGGCAGCGTTAATGCTTTCAAAATCCAGGCTGAAGGTGTTCATAGATCCGTATTGAATTCCAAGCAAATGGAATAACAGGAAGTGAGTAATGGAAGCAGCGGCAAAAATACTAGAGAAATACATTATGTTGCATTTAAGGCTCTTTAATTTTAAGCTTCTTCTTCTCTGTTATGTTTTTGAGATTTGCCAAAGCTGGAGAATAGCTCTTATCTTTATTGTGAGCCACATTCTGAGCCGGGGAATGATTTTGACGTTCCGGAGTGGGAACATGCAGGGGTTTTACTCACACCAGCCTCCTGTGAGAGCGAAAGGAAGGGACGGGGGAAAGTAAGATGGTAACATTTCTGCGCAGCACACGTCCATATGGCAGGTTCAGCCCATTGCACAGCACGCAGAGCGCCGCCACCGCCGCGCCGCCACGTCGCTCGGTATTCCAACCCGCCGACGCTCCCTCTGCTGTGCACAGTCGCCGAGAAGATGCTCGGCGGAGCAGCTGTGTAGTTTCTTGTTGCGAAACACATCTGGAATGATAAGTGGGCGTGTTAGGGATTTGCACAGAACGCTGGAGAGGATTCTGCCTTGTTTACAACGTTCCTGACAGCAATCTTGGCTTTTTTTTTGGTCTTTTCCTGTTTGTTAATGCAGTCCATCCCCAGTATCACCCCCAGGATATATTACAGCTTATCCAGCCCAGCATTCCTGCACAGTTCAACTCGATATGGAACCTCCGATTTGTTTGTCCGCCGTCTCTTTATTTACTTTTGTTCGTTTATGTGACTCTCTAACGACATACAATCAGGCCGGAGGCTCGGCTGCTCCATTCTATATTTGTTTTTTGGACGGTTCAGGCAGTATTTGAAGCTATTTGTGTAGCTGCTAATAGTGGTAGTAGAATGGACTAAAGGCATAGATCAAATGGCCCTGTCGGATTTAATAAAGTGTAAACTTAAACTGAACTTCCCTCGCTCTATAGTCAAAGTAGGAGACAAGATAATACATGAAAAGTTTTTCCGGGGCAACTTGACTCCAGCATGTGCGGTAATGCCTCCTGTAAAGTGTGCCATAACAACAAGCTCATAAGTTCATTACTGTCACACTGTGCGAGATGGGAGTCTTTGACTTTATGATATGGAGATGATGAATGCCAGACTGTGAGTTCAGATGAGATGAGGTGGGAGGAGGAGGAGGAGGAGGAGAAGGAGAAGGAGGAGAACTATTCCAGGCAGGAACGCTGGAAATGGAACAAAGTGTGATTATTCCGATGTTTGAGCCTGTGTTGCGCAAACGTCACATTCCTGTTGTGTGATTTTCTAAACACGGTTAGAGCAGGAGACAAATCGTCAAACCCCAGATTTCATGGAATTTCCATTGCAATCCTCATGTGAATTTTGACATTCCGATCCAAATCCAAATCCGACTCCGTCTCAGAATGACAGTCAATGGAAACAACAATGTAAATACATAACTAGCTAACTAAGATGTATCGAACTGGACTCTACAGTTAATTGCAATGATTTAAGACGGAGCCTGGAATGTTTGTATTAGGCCTGCAAATTTTCCTTAATGGATAGTTGGGCCTCTTTAATGTTTAATAATGGATTAATCGTTAACGCTTCCTGAGGACGGCGCTGGCTGTTATATTCTGATCATACTATTGCTTAAACAGCCGGTAAGTGGAACAGAAAAAGCATTAAAATTGCTCTCGTTCCCTGACAAAATACAGAATGTGTGTGTGTGTGTAGGTTTTTTTTATTTTGCTAGTTTTATTTTTGAATATTGTGAATATTCAAAAATCTACCCCTCTGTACTGCAAGTGTCAATCTGAAAAACTACCTCCATTAAATCAATATTTTAACTTAAACAAACTAACTTTAGGCTTCTCGGCTCAATCAAATGTTAAAAATAACTCAAAAACAAATAAATATTGCCGTGAATTCATCATTAATCCATGTCTTCAACACCTCGACACAAGCATGTTGCAGACGTGTGTGTGTGGGTGTGTGTGTGTGTGTGTGTGTGTGTGTTTGTTCTTGTGTCTTTATTATGTTCACACAGAATTTGAGGTGACTCAGACGGTGTTGTGGAGCGGTTTGACTTCATGTGAAAACTCAGAAAGCGCACCAAAGGAACGCGCCGAGGCTGTGTGTGTGTGTGTGTGTGTGTGTGTGTGTGTGTGTGTGTGTGTGTGTGTGTCACTCACTCTCAGACACCTCTTTCAACTCAGGAGGATTAGTTCCCAGCTCTCACTCGCTCTGTAATTATATAGTTCTTCAGCACATCTGCACTCGAGCACACACACACACACACACACACATACACAACCAGACTCGCACACAGACCCACAAATATTTATCCAGTGTAGCATCTGCTCACAGACACACGCGTGCGCTCACACTTAATATGCATGCACGCAAACACACACATGCTCCATCAGCCAGCGCCAGACTCATCAAATCATCAGTCAGTCAGATGTGTTTGTCTGAGTGAGGGGAGGTCTGCCAAACAAAGTGGAGAACATCAGAGACAATAACAACAGCAGCACACAATCGCTGCTTCCTCTTTTCCTGCCTGTCACAGCTTGGCTTTGGTATCTAAGAGTGGTGTGCGCACGTGTGCTTGTGTGCGCGTGTGTGTGTGTGGTTGGTGTGTGTGTGGTGTGAGTATGTGTTGCTTGTCGCAGGGAAGAAAGCCAGCCGGCCACTGCCTTGTTTTGATGTGGTCATGCTAATTAAAAAAAGTGAGCTTTTCAGCCAACACCGAGAAAGCACACACACACACACACACACACACACACACACACACACACACACAGGGAAATTCGGCATTTTAGGAAGTGAAGAAAGCGCCAGAGTGGTAAGGTGTGTGTGTGTGTGTGTGTCTGTGTGTCTGTGTGTCTGGGTGTGTGTGTGTGTGTGTTCTGCATTTAGAATTCATAGCGGGTCAGTTTTTTTTTTCTTTGTGTTTTTTATTGCTGATGTTTTTGTGCTGTTTTTGTTTGTGTGACAGTTCTGGATAAACAGAGGGAAGAGAGAGAGCGAGAGAGAGAGAGAGAGAGAGAGAGAGAGAGAGAGAGAGAGGTAGAGGTTCTGGGGGGACATGAGGAGGTCAGACTCAGACTCTCACGGCTCAGACATCGCGGTGACGTCAGCTAAGGCTTTTACTAAGGACGGAGGGATTGAGGGAGAATAGATGGAGGCTGGTAGACGGCACCCTGGGGGTGTGTGTGTGTGGGGGGGGGGGGGGTGGCAGGGATGAAAAAGATATTAAGGAGACTGAGAGAGAGAGAGAGAGAGCGAGAGAGACAAGCAATAAGAGGGCGAGCACATGCGTATATAGCCGGGTGCGACTTCAGAAACCGCAGCTAAATGGGTTTAAAGACAGATAAACAGACGGGGGGCAGAATGAGAAATAAAGGAGGAGGAAGGCAGAGGAATAACTCCTCTGTGGGAGGGATGAAGACAAAGGCTGAGGGAGAGAAATTGGTTTATTATCTTGGCTTAGAGAGAGTGTGGACGGAGAGAAAAAAGAGAAGGCAGAAAAAGAGAGATAGAGAGGGAAAGAGAGAGTGATGGCAGAGAGATAGAGAGAGAGAGAAAGAGAGAGATTATGTCAAATCTTTGCACTATAGCCTCTATTTAAAGTACCAGTCAATAACCTTCACTGCTTTATGACTCAGCGGTGGAAGCGACTTCAATCTGGCTCCCTTTCCTTTCTTTCTTTTTTTTTTTTTTTTTGCAGTATCATAAAGTAGAAGTAAACACTCTCACACACACACACACACACACACACACACACACACACACACACACACACACACACACACACACACACACACACAAACACACACACACACACACAGCCAGTATGAAACCCTCTGTTTCCTTCACACACGCTCGTCTCCGTGTTCCCTCGCTGTTTTTAAGTCGTTTGCGTCTTTCTCTTTGTGACTTTTTGATGTGTTTTTGCTTTCACTGCCAGGTTCCATTTGCATCTGTGTGAGTGCGTGTGGGTGTGTGGGTGTATGGGTGTGTGTTGGTGCATATTTAAAATCCTTCCCTTTTATTATTTACTGGCAGATTGTGAGATTCTTCCTTTTAAGGAGGTATGAATCGATATACTTGATTAAGATGAAATATTAATAACGTTGCATCAGCAGTAACACCAGACCTCACTGAGGATCAACACACACCCCTGCAGCTCTGCGCACCTCATCTCAAACGATTGCTCTGATGTTGCGTTTGGCTCATTAGCTAGACTGGGAGTAGCCTTCACTGAAACTCTGAGTTAGAGCAAAAGCAACAATCACGACTTTTGTAGTGAAGGAGTTGAGAAATCGCAAGTGGAGTTACCTGCAAATGTGTGAAGATAAGTTAACATCTTGCAAGTTAAAGGGGAATCGCAGACACCAAAGCAGAGATGAAGGTGTGACTGGGAATTTATCAGGTGGGCTTAAACAAAACCCCCATGGAGGATGCTCGTGTTGCTCTGTGTCTGCTGGACATGCTGGGTAGCCTGATGTCTGACGGCTTAATAAGCAGATTGTATCTCAGACCGTTATTTCCTTCAAAAGGATCACTTGTGAATGGGACAGCGGTGTCCCAGTGTCTCCAGCGTGATGACATCACCGTTTTTTTTTTGGGACTTCGCACTCTGATATACTGTTTTGCCCGCCCGCGTCGCGAAAAGTAAAGCTGTGGTGCTGTGACAGTGGTGTCCACGAGTTGCACTGATGACAGGTGACCGATGATGAAGGCACCGGGGCAAGAAATTAAAAAGCACGGAGGCGAGAAAACGAGAGGAGGGAGAGAGGAGGGAAAGCTGGCGGGTATTGTTATTAGAATGTGACAGATATTGAGACACATCGAGTTTTCAACCTTTTAAACTCACATAACATTTAACTTGAACGCACACTTAATGGGCGGCCATGGACGGCAACGCATACGTTCACAATACGCGAATGTCTGTGACCTATATTACTTCTGTGTGGTAAACGTGGGAAATTAAATTAGCTCTCATGCATATTTCATTGTACAAATTATTTAATGGTACTGTAGGAAAAAGGACATGAGGGGGTTGGCCCAGTCATTAATAACAAACCTCAGTGGGAGAATCTGAGGTTTTTTTAAATGTAAATGTCGGATGTCTGACAGGTGAGGAGGATAGGACAGGAGGGAGAGAGAGAGGGAGAGAGAGAGAGCGAGCGAGTGTGAGAGAGAGAGAGAGCGAGCGCCGTGGCACTAAATGAAAGACATATTCAGATGAGAAGAGAAATTGCTCATCAGGCGTCTGGAAATAGGCCTCGTCTTCTCCTGAGCGCTTTGTTCTCTCCACACTTTATTTCGATAATGCGTTAAAACCGCCAAGTGCAGCAGAGATAAAGTGGCACTTTTGTGCGGGCCAGCGTTTTATGTTATTACACCTATCTGTCACGATAACTTATGAGCCGCAGAAGCTCCCCAACAAATCATCTTCGCTTATGAAGAGCCGGGGGTTGGTGTGTTTAATTACACACAGCGAGTATATGAATGTCATATATGCATTTTTATGCCCGCGCTCGCTCTCTCTCACTCTCTCTCCCTCTCTCCCTCCCTCCCTCCCTCTCTCCTCCTCCTCTCACATAAACATACATGGTGTGTCGCTTATCAAATCCTATGTTAATAACAGTGAGAATACTTACCTTTTGTGTGTCAGAGGAGAGAGGCCCCGTGATAATTAGACTTAATTATCCTGAGTCTATGGAAAAATACTCTTAAAGCCAGAGGTGGCTGTCCTTAGGGCTCTGCAGACACACACACACACACACACGCACACAAATGAGTGCGCACACATGCACCAGAAGTGTCCTTGAGCACAAGCTCCTCAGCTGCCATTATGTACAACCTTGTGCCAGAGTGAACTGATTGTGTGAGTGTTATTTTAACTCCAGGTGCGCTAGTAAAGAGAAATGTACAATCTTCTCTCTGGTAAAGTCTCTCTCTGGAGTCCTTTACCACCAGTGACCCTTATGTATCTGAGCTTACCTTGCATGTTCTGTGATGTGATTGTGTGGTCATTGTTTGCGTATTTGTGAGGGCTGTGTTAACATGTATTTCCTTGTCTTCCTCCCCTCTTTCTCCCTGTGTAGGTGCAACAACCGTACCCAGTGTGCAGTCGTGGCCGGGCCTGACGTCTTCCCTGACCCCTGCCCCGGCACATACAAATACCTGGAGGTCCAGTACGAGTGTGTACCATATAGTAAGTACTCATTGGTCTTTCATTTTGATGGAGGTACAACGAGTCACACACAGTACAGGAACACACACTGACTTCTTTTTAAAGTAGATCTGTGTTTGATGCGTACTTACACCAGGTTGTGAACGGATTACAACATGCAGTGTGTATCTGAAATGCAGTGTGACATCAGTAATGTGGGCCCCCTGGCGTGTTCGTACAGAAAGCAATGCTGACATTAAATCTCAGCAGGGAAAGTGAGAAGGAGCAGAAGGAAGGATGTGCTCAAACGGTGACAGATGGCTGTATGACCTTTGACCTTGCGATAACACACAGGAAGGTCATATCCACTCGGGTGAAACGTTGACGGAACGCTGTAAGAAAATATCCTGAAAATTCCAGAGCGGAGGCCACGGATCGTCGCATAACTTAACGAGGCTTCAGTTGGAGACTTTGGGAGGATTAAATACTTCCTTGGTGTTTATTTCGCCGTTATTTGTTCTCCGGCGTTTAATTATTGTCCAGAGTTAATGACTTAATCGCAATCTCTGTGTATGTTTTTTGCGAAAAGCGTCGGGGTCCAAGATAATTTCCCCCGAGCGCTGCGGCTTCTCGCTGCTTATTTTTCGATCACAATAGGCATTAAAACTCTTTTTTTTGTTCACATGGCAGCACGACAATCAGAATTTACAAGTCTTGATTGCTCTTTACAAAAAGCCAAACAACATTTATTTTTTTAAAGTATTTAATTTTTTTTAAATGGATTGAGAAAGTCTTCAAATTGTTCATATTTACTTTTGTAAGTTTGTCATGCTGCCATTTCCGCTGGATTTCTGTTATTATCGTCATCAAGGTTGCGCATAATTAATCCAAAGCAGCAACCTTGTTTCATTGATGTCGTCTAACTTCATTCGCTTGTGTAATTTCCGGGGTTTTTCTTTTGCGTGGTGCACTTCTTTCATTATCTGTATTTCACCGTCTCCAACCCTCCATTTCCATGACCTTGACAATACTGTATCTGTAGCCTTTGTAAATGTCCAGAACCATACAAAATAACTGTGGGGTTCTAAAATGGAGGTTTTTAAAGCATTTATTCCGTAACCAAAGACTTTATATGAAGTCTTATACACGTGCGGTACACTCCATCACGCATGTCACTGTGGTGTAACAGCTTGATTGTGTAACGCTGACATGCAGCCAGACTTAGAGATGCTTAAATTCCAAATCCAATTTTTATGAAAAAAATAAAAATTTGGAAAATAGTTTGAAAAAAGAAAAACAATTTTTTCCGTCAAGATTAATTATTTTTACCTTTAAAAAAAAAAGACAGAGGGGAAAAAAAGATCATTAAGCTGTGATGTTTTCATATGACATTTATTAATACTAGCACTCACTTTCAACTTTTGCCTAATCTTTGGTAAAGTACTGCCGAAATGGGCGACTCTTAGCGCGGTCTGAGTGTGTAGCCTTGGCACCGCGGTCCACACAGACGGCCAAGGTGATCTCCCACACTGAAGCATTCAATTATGTGCGGCTAAACAGCTCTTGCCTGGCGTCTAGAATGACCAGCAGATTAAATAATAGGACTATCAGAGCCCTCTCTGGAGCAGATGGAAACACAACCTGATACCTGCTTAATGCTCGCCAAGAACACACACACACACCCACACACCCACACACACGCATGCATTCACTCACACGCGCGCACACAAGCTCAGAGTGTGTTTTTGCACCATGTCTGAACGTTCTGTAAGTCTTTAACTTTGCCTGTTGTGCCTATTTGGTGACTTTGCCGTCGTAAAGTACAGTTGCTTAGGAACCACGGGACGCGCGGGAAGACGGGCCGCGTGCTGATCTGATAAACAGCGGGCACGTCGGGGTAACGTTTCCCCCCCTCCAAAATAGACAGCATCTGAAACCAAAGTCATTAGAGAGCTCGGCTAACAGAGGGAGGGAGAGAGGAGAAGAAGAAGAAGAGGAGGAGGAGAGAGAGAAAGAGAGAGAGAGCATTAGTACATAGCCGTTTCCGTGTTCTGACTAAGTGTTCAGGCTGGATCAGGTAGCATGGCGATACACTAACAGGCTCCTGGGGGTGTGTTTAACCATGAGAGATGTTCCACCATGTTCCAGAGAAAAATATTCTGTAAAAAGATGAGACAAGTATTCACGAATCAGAACTATTTTACATCGTATCTGTCCTCATATTCCTCCAGCGACACTTTGCATCCTTCCGACATCGATTCTCTCTGAAAAGTGTAAAAAAAACAAAAAAGAAAGAAAGAAAATGTCTTAACTTTAGAAGAAGATTGTCGTTGAGTGACATCCGGGTTGCCGGAGATCCGGACGAATCTACGATCAGAGTTGACACTGTAAATCAATTCTGTCAGCGTCTTTGTCGTAAAAGATGCATTTAGCGAGATGCTAAGCAGAGAGATATCCTCAAAATGTTGCAATAAATCAAGCAGGATCAATAAGGGAGACGTGTGTGGGAAACATCTGACGTCACTTATCCCCACGAGATGGTCAACAAATGTGAGCGTGCCTGTGCGTGTGTGTGTGTGTGTGTGTGTGTGTGGGAGCCAGGCTGGATTGAAGTGTGGTGCTACAAACACACGGCGGCAGGTGCGACTAACCCGCCGCTAACACGGAATCAGATACGGAAATAAAAGCAGATGTGGAAATAAAATGTGATGTGTGTTTGATATGAGCTGACTCACATGCCACCTGCACCCGCACCTGCCATTGCCCTTGACCCAGGCACTTGACTGCACACACTGAGGCTGCCACCTGCTCCTAATAAAGGCAGAGGTGAGATTTCCCCCACTGAGACAATAAAGCGTAACTTAACCTTAAGGCTTAATCCCGCATGTGAAAGATGTCATGATTTTTGCCGCGCAGGCCCAAACCGCAGCCAGTTTTGCGATTCTTCTTCTACACCTTTAAATTCCCAGCAAAGTCAGGGCCACTTTGAAGACGCTTCAGAAACCGCCAACTTGTGTAATTTCTCCTCTTTCCC
>NW_027466843.1:6580000-6642500 GCF_046128005.1 Genypterus blacodes | reverse complement strand
AGGCACCGGATTATTGCGCAAGAGTCGCGTTGAATGTCACTTAACAAACTCTCCACGGGTCAGCGGCGCTTTATGACGAGCCAGTGAACGGAGCATTACGTTGACATTTAATATTTCAAATGCTTCCCCAGGATATGAGAATTGTGCCGTGGCTTTGAACAGCCAATGAAAATTCAATCAATGTTCCTGACCCTTTGAGTGGAATCTGGAATTCTATTATTGAGATGAATGGGAAAACCACAATGCACATCTGGCCCTTCTCTCTGTGTGTGTGTGTGTGTGTGTGTAAGTGTCGTACGTGTGTGACAGCATTCCTGTTAAATTACTAAAGTCCCCATGACTCCGGGTCGCCACGGTTTCCCAGAATTTTACAGCCTCTCCCCGCAACCGTCGTAAAACCTGACCCCGGTATTCCAAGTTGGGAATTCGGAGCGCCGAGTGGGAAATGAATTATCGTAACAATTGCAGAAACAGCAGGGGGATGAAAGGAGCGTACGGTCCTGTGCCGGGGTTGTTTCTGACAGGAATAGAAGGAGAGAGAAACGGAGGAGAGAGCTATGAGACTAATGAGGAGCGAAGGAGGGAGGGAGAAGTGGGAATAGAGAGGAGAAGGGGGGGGAGTAGAACAAAATGTGCCATTTTTCTCTTTTCTCTTTTAGCAGTGAGAGCGGTGTATTATCTGTTGAATAGACACGCTGTTGCTGTGCTTTAGAATGACAGGGACGATGCAACAGCCAAATCACAGCAGTAAGAGCAAGCCTGTCAGATGTCAGCGTCACTTACCGTCGGCGAGGTTAAAACACAACGTGCCGCTTATGAAAAGAGACGGTAAATAATATTTTGCAGGTACTGTCACAAAGCGAGCGAACAGATATGTGAGGTTGTACAAAGACGCTTTCTCTCTGTGTGATGGCAAATGTGTGTGTGGCTCTCCCTCAGTGTTTCTGTGCCCCGGCATCCTGCGAGGCGTCTACCAAAGCGAGCATCTCTTTGAGTCCGACCACCAGTCCGGCGCCTGGTGCAAAGACCCGCTGCAGGCCTCCGACAAGATCTATTACATGCCGTGGACTCCTTACCGCACAGACGCGCTGACGGAGTACTCGTCCAAAGAGGACTTCATCGCAGGACGCCCCACCACCACCTACAAGCTGCCGCACCGCGTGGACGGGACGGGCTTCGTGGTCTACGACGGCGCGCTCTTCTTCAACAAGGAGCGAACACGCAACATCGTCAAGTTCGACCTCCGCACGCGCATCAAGAGCGGGGAGGCCATCATCGCCAACGCCAACTACCACGACACCTCGCCGTACCGCTGGGGGGGGAAGTCGGACATCGACCTGGCGGTGGACGAGAACGGACTGTGGGTGATCTACGCGACGGAACAGAACAACGGACGCATCGTGGTGAGCCAGCTCAACCCGTACACGCTACGCATCGAAGGCTCCTGGGACACCACCTACGACAAGCGCTCGGCGTCCAACGCCTTCATGATCTGCGGGGTCCTGTACGTGGTCAAAACCGTGTACGAAGACGACGACAACGAGGGGACGGGAAACAAGATCGACTACATGTACAACACGGATAAGAGCAAGGAGATGGCCGTCAACATTCCCTTCCCCAATTCCTACCAGTACATCGCGGCAGTGGATTACAACCCGCGGGACAACCTGCTCTACGTGTGGAATAACTACCACGTGGTCAAGTACTCGCTGGACTTTGGGAACAACGGTAGGTCCCACCCACACTCCTCTTCCTCTTCCTCTTCCCCCTTCCTCCTCTGTCTCTTGCCACATGCTTTTTTCCCTCCTTTTCCGACTCCTGTACACAACTTTTACGCTCTAAAAAAGACAAAAAAGCTGATCCGAGCTGCTTTATGTCCGACAGTAAATTCATCGGGGGAGGTGAAGGTGAGCGTTGATTTAAGGCACGTGTAAATCACGCTCGTGTTCAAATACCTCCACGTACTTGTAATGCTTTCAATATACATTTTAACGATAAGTGCCTTTTTATTGTGACATAAGGAATACTTACAGCCCCTAATGTTCCCCTAATAATTACTTCAGTAAATTAACTTAAAAGAGAATATCACCATCTGTGCCGTCACACACTTCTGAAATCTGTCTGTGTCGACCCCCCTCCTCCCCCACCCGTCCCCCCATCTCCCCTAACAACACCCGCTCTTGTGGTACTGGAGTGTGTTCAGAAGTGAAATACAGGGAATATTTTAGAGCGGGGACTTTTTAGAAACGGGTCCAGGATGCAGTTTCACAGCTTCGTCAGCAGAGGTGCTATTATTCGTGGCCTCATGCTGTAATCTCACCCCCCCCCCCCCTCCCTCACCCCCTTCCATAATGCATTCCTTTGGACGCAGAAGGGGAGTAGGACGTGAGTGAGATCTTTCACCCACACTGAGTCGCTCTCAACTCTGGTGAAGGAGATCTCTCCCTCTCTCCCTCCCTCCCTCCCTCCCTCTCTCCTTCCCTTCCTCCTTCCCTTCCCCTCTCTGGATGGACGGGCTCGGGCCCCTGGAGCCTGAAGGCCTATTTGCCCGGTGTAATTGCCTTTCAACACCTTTCTATGGAGTGGTCAGGGCAGTCTGGCTGTGTGTCTTATTAAATGATGTCTGAATTAGCGCATGCTCTTACACGCAGTTAGGAGACGCAGTACAAGAAATTACAGAGAGAGAGCCAGCGCTAAACTTTGTTTCTACCGATCAGTGTGTGTGCGAGGGAGAGAGAGGGAGGAGAGCTTATGGTGTAATGTGTGTGCGCGGCGGGATGTGCACCCATTATAGATAATGCTCTTATATTTGTGAATGAATAACCGGGTGCACATCTGCTTTTTGGCGTAGGTGTGAGTGTGTGTTAATGTGCTAATATGCTTAACAGTATGAGCGCCGTGTTTCCCTATTCATGACTGTGCACATGTGTTTATTGGTGTATGCCTGAGAGTGTGATCACTCTCATAATGGAGCTCTGGGTGTCTCCGGAGGCTCTAAAGAGGAGATCAATGAGGATTCAATGTAGAGAATGACCTCCAGTGCACAGCAACAAGCCAGACTGCTGACCAGCAGGAGATAAATACATACAATCGATGCTGCCCCGCTCCTGTAGCCTCCTCTCCTCTCCGCTCTGCTCCCTCACTCAATGAAGAGCAGGAATAAATTAACTACCTCAACTGCATCATTTCTTCGTTCTATGGAAAACGAGCAGACAGGCCGGTCCTCCGTCTTTACTCCAGACCTCTGCCAAAAGACGAGAAACTCTTATGTCTGATTCATTTTGATTTGACTTGATCACACTTGAGCACATAAGTGACTCTGATCTCTATTTGGATCCAAACTCACCACATCCCGGCCCGCTATGTTTTTTTTGTTTTTTTTGTATTTTTCTTCCCTCGTCGGTTTTCGGAAACAGGCCAAGGAAAGCAGACATGCTGAGGGTTTCCGCTCATTACCAGCGCGGCTTAATTGTGCCTCTGCCTTTGTTTTGGTTCATGTGTACGCCTTAATGATGTAAACTGAGACGGGTTCATGGATTAAGATGAGGTTGCGGAGGCCGCCGAGGACCCCCTGTAATTGGAATACGACTCCCACAGCAGCAATTACGCCGTTTGTTGCGTACTGTGTCTGCTGAACAACGTGGATTTGATGGTTAGGAACTAGGTCAGAGGTTTCCACGACAGGGCCCGTAGCAGGTTAGCAGCGAGATCATACCCTCACCTTTGCCTTGTCAGCGTTTCTTTTTGTCACAGCAATTTCACTGAGAAAAGCAGCAGAAGCACAACTAGCTAATTAGTGTGTGGCGTGTGTGATGTGTTATACGTATATAACAGAGGAAGCGTCAAACATTAAGTATAACTTGAGAGGTTGAGAATGAGCTTTGACCCCAGTGGTGCAATTTTTTTTAATGTAAGCACTGTAAAGACAAGAGGAATGAGCCGATGTCACACCGCGCGCGAAGATGACATTGTGTTTTACCTGGCTTAGCTAATCAGCAACAGTTACTGAGGCAGAGAGCTTCCAGAGGCGTCCCAACTGGTTTACAACAGTGTGGACAAATGCTTATTATGGCACAAATCTCTACTAATGCATAGTTTATACAGCCCAGCAACACGACTGTTGCTAATGTATGCTAATCCCCGCTAACTGCACCCAGATTTAACGTGCACCAGCGCTCCCTCAGCACCCTGTTGACAATGCGTTTGACTGCACTTTGCGCCCTGCGGTTGGGCGGGGGGGGGGACGGGGGACGTACGCACAGTTACTTGTGAACACACATACGATTAAACAACGCTTGGTTATTCTTTGTTCAAGACGACATGGTGTAAATTTGTGTTAAGAACCGAGGAGAAACCAGGGTTTCTCTCCCGTGTTCTCCGTGAGGCCAGCGCCGTGACATCCAAGCAGGAAGAAGAGGAGCTTCTTGAAATGCAACCCCCCTCCCCCCCTCCTCAGCCCCGCCCCCCCTCCACTGGTAATTAAGAAGAAAGTGAGCTGCCTCTCCACATGCATTGTTTTCCTTGTCTGTTTGTGTTTCTTCTCCTTCTTCGTCCGTTAACTCCCACTTGTCTCTTCTCCCGGCGCGCACAAACAAACACAATGGCAAGAAAGCGGAATATTTCCCTTTCTCTCTTCTCTTCTCTTCTCTTCTCTTCTTCTCTTCTCTTCTCTTCTCTTCTCTTCTCTTCTCTTCTCTTCTCTTCTCTTCTCTTCATCTATCTTTCTCTTTCGCACTCTTCCTCTCTCCTCTCTCTCCCTCCAATCCTGTCCACCTCCTCCTCGCTCCCTCACTAGGCTGCTTCATCAGGCGGCGGCGTCCTCAGATGTATATAT
Organism: Genypterus blacodes; assembly: GCF_046128005.1. Lineage (NCBI taxonomy): Eukaryota > Metazoa > Chordata > Actinopteri > Ophidiiformes > Ophidiidae > Genypterus > Genypterus blacodes. Next base: position 6,637,666 of record NW_027466843.1, on the reverse strand, counting down.
TATGCCTACAGAAAGTCGGCGTTCGTCACTTTCCCTCTCGGCTGTTTATGGAGTTGTTTCATCACGTCTTTCCTAACATGCATATTACAGAGGCGCTGCCCTACGCAAGCCGCACGGCTCCAGCGAAACATTTGAATAATTTATCACCTCCAGTCTGCCTCGCCACACTTTGGAAAGTTTTTCCCCAACAAAGTCGCAAAATTATTCATGTTATCTGCATCTCTGTGAAGGGAGGGCAACACAGAGCTGAGGTGGAATAGATTTAGACGTTTACACACATTTCCCCCCTGCGTCTCCGCGCCCCTTTTCTACGTCTCTTCTTCCTTTTTGTTTGGAGCGGGCGGACGGGCGGGCGGAGGTGATTTCACACTCCTAAAAGTTTTACATATGTTTCAGCGTTTAGCAGATGACAGTTTAGCACCCGGCTTAAATCTAATTGCATATTCAGCGGGACAGGAGCGGGAACGTTGAACATCGCTATAGGAGCGAAACGTAATTATGAGGGTTTCTCCCGGCAACACTGCAGGTGTTTTCTGTTCTGTGGGAGAAAGTAATGTTCATGAAGATAATCAGATGGAGAGGAAGGAAATTACAGTTTGGCTTGGGACTATTTCTCAGTAATGACTTCAGCAAACAGCATCCGAGTTTTTCATTGTTCTGACACACTGTATATACTCTGTGTGTGTGTGTGTGTGTGTGTTATATTACATTCATATTAAATCTGCACACGTTGATCTCAAACTCAAACCTTTATCTCAGCTGCTGTATCGGCTGCTAAACTACATTCTTTGTCCCTCAACTCTATTGATTCGCATTGAAGCATTTTAGTCTGCCGCTTCAAATTACAAATACAGAACAAATCACATCTACCATTATTGTCAATCTTATGATACATTTTTTTCATTGAAATTGTGGAAAAAGTGTTATATTCTTCAGGAATTGTCCTCTCCTCGCGTTTAACTGTGGAAACCCTCCTCTCTTTACTTTCAGACCTCATCTTCATGAGGTAATAAATGAGTGAATTGAGGGATTTTCTGCAGCAAAATAGTCGTTTTCTGTCAGTCTTTATAGTTTATGTGCCTATTTATTTGATTGTAATGTGCTTTCAGTGTTTAGCACGCTGCTAAACGACATAGTGCTATATTAGTGAGATGTAGGTTACAGTACTTAGACTTTACAGCATTAAGTCGTTAGAGTTTACACAATACAGGACCAGAGGTTTGAGTGGAGTTCTTTATTTCAGATGAGCCAGCGTGTCACGTGTTCTCTCTCTCTCCACATCAGTCAGTGTGTCGGTGCTGCCATTAATCACCGTTAAAGTAATCACACATCGACATTCTATTCCCTTATTTCCCTATTCTGTTAAACACAGCTGACCTCTGCCTGCCTCTCTGTCTGTCTGCTGCAATTTAAAGATTCACCTTTGAACCTTGAATGTTCGGAGTCACAATGCTCCATTTCCTAAGGAAGTCAAGCACGGTGTAACTATTGTCTTCACCCTATGAGCCCCCATCCTCCTCTCCTCTCCTCTCCTTCTCTTTCCTCTCCTCTCCTCTCCTCTCCTCTTTTTCTCTTCCTGCCGTGGCACCAGATTGCAATCAAGCAGGAGGGCCTTGCAGTGCAGGAAATTCTGGAAACAACAACTAAAGTGGGGAGCTTAACAGGAGTTAATGGACGGAGTAGAGGTCTCCTCTCACCAGATCACTGATTACACTAAAACTCTGCACACTCCACACCAAAGTCTTAGTGTGTGTGTGTGTGGGTGTGTTTGCGTATGTGTCTTTGATAGGTGTGGTTTTACACATTCTGAACTCTAGAATCAGAACATTGTGTGTTTCTTGTTGGATTTTTCTGTTTCTTCTTGGTTTTTGATCACAATTTCCAATGCTTGATATGATGAAGAAGAATCCAACATGAGTGATGGTGTCCTTGTCAAATGTCAAGTGTCCACTACGCTCCCTCTCCAACGTCTGCCCTCTGTCCTCTACGCCTCGATCTGCTCTTCGTCTCTCTCTCTCTCTCTCTCGCCATCGGTTTCTCCTCGTCTCTTCCAATCAGATAAAGCCGCTCCAGCCTCTGCACAGGCTGATCTCTGCCTCGCCGCGTCCGTCCTCGCTGCACCTGTTCCTTGCCTGCAGTGTGTCCTTATCGATTGCATTCGCCCCAGCCAGACCCTCTGCGTGCGCTTGGCTCTCCGCGCCGCCTCCCTTCTGCCAGGCAGCAGATGCCAAATTAAGTAGGCCTAGCCAGGACAACAGAGTGGAAGGGAAGCCCACAGCCTTGCAGGAATTAAATACAGACCAGAGCAGCAAGTGGAGCGAGTCTCCCTCTGCTCCCTTCACATTTGGGTTTAAAAATATCTAAAATGTGAATAAGGGCAACAAAGCTGTTACACTGTTAATCCCTACATACATCATCAGGCATGATTTAGTTTATTATAGGCTGCGGGCAGCGGAATGCTGAGTAGCTATAGGGTCACTTGCCAGAGGCTACAGCCTTTATTATAATACAGTAATAGGATTTGGCTGAATGACTTCTTTATATTCATACTTGTCCTCACAGAATTGACATAAATTCCGCGCTTGTCTAAAATGGCAGCGTATGCAATTTGACTTTGCTTCAGCACAGGAATGCGCTGATGCAAATATCCATTCCTTTATGAAACAGAGGAGAAAGAAACACGTCTGTCCTGTTAGCGCCGAGCCAGCGAGCCAGCGAGGGAAGTTCCCCCCGATGAAGAAAGACGAGGGTGAGCGCCGGGGCAGCTGCGTCTGCAGACGCCCGACGCGATTGCGCAACAGGCAGGAGTGTCTGCGAGCGCACGTCCGCGCTGGAAGCCGTGTTAGCTGTGGAACTTTGGCCGGAGCCTGGCAGCCATTTTGAGGAAGGCTTTGTTGGCGAGGTTGCTTTCTATCTGTGAAGTATCGCTGCTTTGAAGTGCTTCGTTCTGTGTTATCAGCAGCAGGCCTGAGCCACTTGCCACAAGCTCTCTCTCTGTGTGTGTGTGTGTGTGTGTGTGTGTGTGTGTGTGTGTGTAGACGTGCGTGAGTGAAAAGTAAAAACCTGTATATTTCTGTGCAAGTGTGTGAATGTGTGTTTGTGTGTGTGTGTGTGTGTGTGTGTGTGTATGTGTGTGTGTGTGTGTGTGTGTGTGTGTGTGTGTGTGTGTGTGTGCCAGCCATAGGGGCGGTGTGTTATCGCATTATACAGCCCTATTCTACGTCTCTATCCAGCCTAGAAAGCCTGCTGCCCTCCAGTCAGATTATCACTCTGCTGTTGCCACTCTGTACCCCCCCCCCCCCTACACACACACACACACACACCCTCTCTCTTTCTCTGTGTGTGTGTGTGTGTAAGCAGGAGGGAGCAGCTTTTAAGTGAAATGAAGCTCAGTCATGTATCTGCTGCGTAGCTTTGGCGTGCGCCGTCAGCGTCGTCGCACGCCGTCATTACACAGCGACCGCGGCTTCTTCACATCCCCTCTGTGTCCTTTTCCCCTCTCCAGCTGTGTGCACAGGAAGTTTCTGATGATGTGGGAAAAGTGCCAGGGGAACTTCCTGCCCCCCATTCCCCCCCTCCCCCCCATGCTCTTGCCAGCCTTTCTACCTTTTGTGTTGAAGATTTGTAATCCTTCTGTTTGCCAAGCAAAAAGTCAACAAGAGTACTCCCAGCATCGCAGCAGAGGCTCACACACACACATTCACACACTCACACACTCCACGTCAGAAAACTGCACGTTAATGTCTCCCCCCCCCCCCCCGCGCTGATTGATGGCATCTCCAGCAGTGGTTTTTGTGATCAGACGTCTCTGGGAACACGTTTACTGCCCGGGCGCCTGCCATTGTCTGGCCCTTCCCCGGGCTCGCTGCAGGTCAGGCAAACAAACAGAAATGGAGTCAGAAAGAATAGAGCAGGATGGGGTGAAGTTATAACTGTCTGACTCAATACTGCGGCGGGACCGGCACCTCCGGGCGGCACAGCCGTGCAACAAGGAAATAAGAAAAATGTTGTTTCTTACATCGCTGCAAAAAAAGAATTGGAGTTGTTCGTCGTGGGAAATCGAGTTCTACTGGTGCGGGAAGGCCTTCGCTCTCACACACACACACACACACACACGCGTACGTTTACAGCATACATGTAGCGCACAATCACAGAAGCCGTAATGCACCAGCACGTGTCACATACTCGCAACGTTGCCCATCGTTCTCACTGAAGAGCGTTTTGGTTTGTCGACATCATGAAGTTGTCACGCCGCGTTTACTCCAGATAGATGTATGTCAGCTCTCGTGAGTAGAAACCTGTGACCCACACCGCCCACCGTGAATGTTTCATGAGGCTGCGTTATGTCGTGTTTATGTAGATCGCGTCATGTCTCTCTCTCTCCCTCCCCCCGTCTCTCTCTCTCTCTCCCTCCCGAGCCAAGCCAGCGAGGGATTCGCCGCAGTCGGAGGTCATTTTTCATTTTTTTGTCACGCTGGCGCTTGTACAATAAAGGGAAAGGGAGCGAGAGGTGGGCGAGCAAAAGAGGGCAGAATACGATGGAGAGAGAGAGTTAGAGAGAGACAGAGAGAGAGAGAGAGCGAGCGAGCATTGGATGCCTGGGTGGCGAAGGTCTGTATACCATCATTGTCATCTGTTGTACTTACAGGCTTTTGTGTTACCTCACACACAGCTGGCAGCCCCTGTGCTTGCTGCCCTGCACTCAAATAACAGCAGACATCAACCTGAGACACACGCACACACACGCACGCACACACACACACACAGGTCATTACTCTCCCATTGTTGTCGCACACCCTCTAATGGAGCTCCCCGTTTCAGTGGCGATAGACACACACTCGCTCTGTGTTTTATAAGTACACACACACACATACACACACACACACACGCAGATTGACAGCGAGTCCCTGGGCCACTGCTGCCACGCATGATTGATGGCAATGTTCCGTGGAGAATGCATGAGGAAGGGCGGGAGTGATTCAGGAACAGGGAGCAGCACAGTTTAGGTACGGAAACACTCCACTGAGTTGTGAAGGAAAAGAACAGAACGTACAGGAAGAGCAGGTTGTTACTGGGCTGTCAGTCAAAGAGACAGACACACACACACACACACAGATAGACACTCAGATGCAGAGATGTATGATGGTCTTAATTAAGCTCTAATCTACAGGATAGGACAACTTACTTTACCGCTCCGTCATTGTTTTGCCCTTTCTTCCACTCTTCACACACCCCCACACACCTTACTATTATACACTATACACTCTATATGCACATCACACACACACATACACACACACACACACACAATGCAGCACGCATTAAATCCAAAGCACTTACCTCCAGAAAAACACATACAGTCCCTGTGTGAGATGGGAAAGTCTATAACCTCTCAATGTCACTGACCAGCTTGTCGCACAGAAACATGCCCCGAGGCCACCTACACTTTAGGCTGACTAACACAACACAGCGGCTGCAGCGCTTTTACATTTATGTTGCCTGAAATAACCCCCCCTATCTCAAAATTTAAAAACCAGGATAGATTTAAAGCCGCGTAGACGACTTCATACTTTTTTTTGCCACCTGCCAGCGAGAGATAACCGGATCCTTTTTTTTTTTTTTTTCCCGGGGGTTTGTGAACGCATCACGGATGTGCACCGGCGCTCACTCCTAAAGACAGGATGGAGGAGATAGAGGTGGAAATCGGCTTTCTCAGGACCGGGGAAATGGAGACAAGACCAGAGAATTAAAAAACTATATGTGCTCCTTCTTTTAAACATCATATGCGTGTGTGTGTCCGTGTGCGTGTGTGTGTGCGCGCTACGTGCCTGCGAGCAAAGTAGGAATGTGCCGTGCTGGATTTATTTCCCAGGATCCCACACAGATGTTGTCGTATGTTAAATTAATCGTTTTCAAGTGAAAAATTTGAATTTGCCTCCAATTGTTCGTATAAACGTTTTGTATTTTGCAGCCGAGCGCTCAAGTGTCTCTTCACTTCGCGCCACAATGTCTCCTTCACTGATGGAATATTAGCCGGATATTGTTCCGGGGATAAATCAACAATAACGTTGATAACTTAACCAGAAGTTAGAAACATAACGTTTGTTTGGCTGTTCCTGCAAATTTGCTTCCTGATACATTAGATTACAAGCAAAGCTGCATCTTCAGTGTTTGCTGCTTTATTAAAGAATGTTTTCAGTTTTAGGAGGAATCAGCTCCCGTCTTGCGAGTAATTACAGAGCGAATAATACAAATAATTCCGAGGCAAAGTGAGAGAAAGTGTAAGTGAATATTTCCCCTTTCTTCCCGGCATTTAATTCCCGGCAGTATTGATCTGTAAGCGTGCGGCTTTGGAGGAACGGGGGACAGTTAGAGTGAGACACTGCAGCGAGACACCTTCACACCCAAAGGGGGACAAACACTCCGTCTGTCCTCCATCATCTCCCCCATTCATTCTTTATTTCTGTCCTCCGAGCGGGGTCGCCGTGAATAATTGAGCAATTTCACAATGAAATATTGACAATGAAAGGATGGTCCCTTACGCCTTTAAGTGGCCTTCCTCCCTCCTGTGATGTCACATGGCTATAAATCATGCACAGCAGCTCAGGGAAGGGTTTTTTTCTGCCAGGTTTGAGATCGAGACCCACATCCCCGGTCCCCCCAGTCCCGTAGGAGAGACTGCAGAGCAAAGGTCAGACCTGCCGTTTGGTCTAGTTTGGGGCTTTTGGGATTTTTACATTTACACAAATCTTATCATTCTAAGCGCTTCCCTGTGCGGCGATGCTCTGTGTACGAATGTGGAATTGTTGTGTATTTGGAATTCTAAGCGGAACACAAGGACAAAGCTCTGGTGCTGGAGTCAGTTTAGAAAGCTGAATTCGTCGAAAACACGATCTACTTCCTGTCAAAGCCGTTTAGCGTTGAATAAATGAATGACTGCAAATTCTACAAGTTTCCGTCTGTCACTGTGACACCGTTTACGCCTGAAGACCGTCGCTCACATCGCTTGTCTCTGATACTCACGCATTGTCATTTTTCATTTCTCTCTTCTTCCTCCGCCCTCTTCAGACTACCGCCCTCCCATCATCCCCCCAAACCGACTCGGAGTAGCCGGCGGAGGAGGCGGCGGCTCTTCCTCTTCGTCGACCGGCCGCACCAGCACCACCCGTTCCCCGCCTTACTACACCACGCCGCGGTCGCTCCTCACCACTTCCCCGGGCCAGCGTTACCGCACCACCACCCGCCAGGCCATCATGGTGCCCATCGACGGGGTGTCGTCCGACAGCAACCAGATCCCCGACAGGAACTCCAAAGGAGGAGGGTTCGCGCCGCCGATGCCGCCGGCGGTCCCGCAACCCCCGGCCCTGCCCCCGCAGGACTTCTGCAGCCCCAGGGTGACCGCCGACATATCGTGGCCTCGCACCCAGCAGGGCCAGAAAGCCAAGCAGCCCTGCCCTGTAGGAACACTTGGTAAGAACCAGCCGCACTTCAATCTTCACTTGTATGTAGAACTTTGGATGAGCTCTCCTGTCTGCTAGTTTGTTGGATTCTCACTTTAGTTTGACCTCTGATCCACAAACTCACCGTCTGCCCCGCCTGGTAGTTTCCTGCATTTGACTCCATCTTAAGCAAACCCCTTGAAATGATTGTGAGTGAAAAGCTCTAGATGATGCCGGAGAGATGCTTGAGCTGAGGGGCCGAGCACCAACCGCCACGGCGCGTGTTAAAGTCCTCACGTGTCCCTAGCACATCCCAACAGATCACCCCCCCCTACACACACACACACACACACACAAACACACACACACACCTCAGGCAGCTCAAAAAGTATTCATGTCTCTGGTTGAATGTCAGCCGTGTCTTACCCTGTTTGCTTCCCTTGTCTCTCAGGCGTGGCAACATACGTGTGCGTGGCCCACTTGGGTTACTGGGATCCCAAAGGCCCCGACCTCAGCAACTGCACCTCCCCCTGGGTCAACCACATCATGCAGAAAGTAAGTCTCCAACGCCGCCGCTGCCGCCATCGGCCTCCCCCATCCTCCCCCATCCTCCCCCACCCAGCCTGAGTTTAAGGCGCTCCATTATGGATGTGCTCCTTCTCACGCATGAAGACACAGCGGCCGCAGGGGAAGATTTAGGCCGAGCAGCGATCACCATTCGTTAGCCGCAGCTATCACATCCGAGCTGGAAGGGGAATTGAAGTTTACGATGAGGTCATTTAATCACCCGCCGCTATCGTCATAACTTGACGCCGGACGCCTTCTTCTGCATAGGAGAACATAATTGTGTTGGGTTCCTAAAAGTGTTTTTCTTTTCCCTGAGTTGGATTGATGGCTCGGGGTGCGGTGGCGTACGAGCCACCAGGGTTTCTCTGTACGAGGGAAATAATGAAAAAAATGGCCCCTGTGAAATCGGCGAGGCAACAGAGGCACTAAAGCGGGATTTCATGCTCGGAAGGATTCCTGTGTGTCATTATGCTAACACTCACATGAGAGGCGCTGAAACACAACACTGAGTTCCTCTCAGGTTATGACAGACGCTCATCCCACTCCTTCACCCTTCCGACCTCCTCTTCCTCTGTTGTCGCCGCTCCATCCCTCTCCGCCTGTCTCACCTCATCGCTCTCTCCTCTCCGTCCTCTCCTGCGTGCGACGGTTCCTCTTTCGCATTCCGACTTGGCCTCGCCGTCTCACCTCATCCGATTTCTTCCTGTCCATCTGTCTCTTTCGCTCACCCTCTTCTTCTTCCTCTCCCTCTCTCTCTGTCTCTTTCTCTCTCTCTCTGACCCCCCGTCTCCATGTTTGCCTCGCAGCTTCGTTCGGGCGAGACGGCTGCCATCGTGGCCAGAGAGCTTGCCGAGCAGACCAAAGGGCTCCTCCGGCCCGGAGACGTGCCGTCTACAGTTCGGGCCATGGCTCAACTAGTGGAGCTGCTGGACGTCCAGCTCAGGAACCTCACACCCGGGGGCAAGGACAGCGCCGCCCGCAGCCTCACCAAGGTACTGCGGCCCCGCAACTCCACCTGGAATGTATTAGTGTGTATTGTTGTTACGGTTTTTGTAAGGAGCACACATAAGTTACAAGGTGAGGTAGGACAGGATAGATGAAGGCTAGAAGAGGAGGAGGAAGAGGGAAAATGGAGCGGATAGATGACGTTACTGTGCGATTATTAAGATGAATCACTTTAGTGGGGTCATTTTTTTTTTTACATTGATTCTTCTGCGATTAAGGTTTTGATGAAGAGCCGCACACGAGAATGTAGATTTGTCAGTGATGAGTGGAGCCGGTCGCCTCTTCGTCATGTGGACAATTCATAACAAATTTGGTGAAACATTGCGGCTGATAGATAACTGCTTTTAGTCTTTGGCTGTGTTCCTCAACTCTTCCCAAGCCAACGCTGGAATTTAATAAAACTTTCCCTCAGTCTGGGATTTATTCTCATTAAAGATATTGGAGCTGAAAACACATTTTTTGGGTGGCCGCTAATGTTTTTCAAGACGTGAACTTTGAGCCCTTTGGAGCTTCGGCTGCTGCATTCACTGAGGCTCCTATGAGGGGTTGAACGAACGGAAACTCGACCCCCTCGGTATGCAAAGAGATCTGTGTTCTGCGACGGCAACAGACGGAGTAAAGGGAAAGAATTAAGATCTCTACGGGCAGTCAATTAAAGTGAGCTAAATCACCGGGGAGCGCCTGACCGGCTGGCTCGGGCCGGCTGATTGACTGAGTGACTGGATGGCAAACTGTTTCTTCATCGTCTCTGCTGATCGACAGCCGCCTCAGCCGACGCTCCTGCGCTCTCTGGCTCTTTTCAGCTTCAGCTCCAATCCCCACGTTTCTGAATCGGCCGCTCTATCCTTTCCCACTGACCCATGAGCTCGCCCAAGGTTGAATCTGTTGGGAGAAAATGGCCCCGGCGCTTTCAATAATGACCCAGTTATACGTATCTAATTGAGTCATATGCGTGTTTATTATGCTAATGTGTGTCGGGGAAATTGAATATGAGCGTTCACGCACAAGTGGCAGAGTAATTAATGCCGTCGGTTCACTTGATGGTCGATGCATCGGAGTGATACGGCGTAAAAAGTGAACAGGGGGGAAGAAAGGAAAGGATGACAATTTAGGAAAAATGAGGTAGAGCTAAAGCAAAAGGGTGGAAAAAGCAGAGGAGAACAAGAAGAAGAAGAAGAATAGGCGAGAATGACAAAGGAGGTGAGCGGATAGAATAATAATATCCTTCAGTCTCCCAGGATTTGTTGTGCATTGTTAATGATGTGGGTGTGACTTCCTTTGTGCAACCGACTGTGTGTGTGTGTGTGTGTGTGTGTGTGTGTGTGTGTGTGTCCGTGTGTGTGTGTGATTAGGAAGGTGTTACATCGCTAACAGTGAAATTGTTTGAATTTGCAGCTTCAGAAGAGAGAAAGGTCCTGCAGGTTTTTCACACAGGTATTTCCACTTCCTGGTATTCCTGATTACTTTGCCACACCACGATCCCACATGTGTGTGTGAGTGCATGTGTGTGTGTGCGTGTGTCTCTTTGTGTGTGTGTTTTCACACTCTTGAGCAGCATGCAGACTGCAGAGCTTGTTGGTGATCACACATTACGAGGCTTTGTGGTGAATTCTAATGTGACGCTGCCGCAGTCGTCTTCATTTGGGGATCGTCTCCATCGAGGCCTTTTGAGGAGGATGAACGCTGGTGGACACTGCTGTCTCTATTCCCGTCCTGGCTGGACTATGAATCCAAAAAATCACTCGCAATTTTTGCCTCCTCAAAGGGTTTTTACTGGCGATGTCTCTCTTTTTTTTCAGTTTGCTTCACTTTGACTTTGCATTCAGCGTCGGCGCCACCGATCGGAGGCCATGATCAATATCAATAATAGCTCATCTGTTCTGCAATACTGTCTGCAGAATTGTAAACAGGGGGTCTGTCTGGAACCAAAAGAGTCGCTATCTGTCTCCATTCAGCCAAACGTCCCCGCCGCTGCCGTATCACCGTGACTACAGCAGCCATGAACTGACTATGATGGATATTCGGCTTCACATTGTTTGATCATGGCCTCGCTGGCTTTTAAACACAATACCTGCTGTGTGACGTGTCACCGGCGCCGCACGCGTATGTGTGTGTGTGTGTGGTTTTCTGTGTGTCCTTGTTGTGTGATTATTTTCATGTTGGTTCTCGGCGATGTGGAGAGAACATCTGACATCATTCAGGCGTGTTTCTGGTCAGCTGAAAGTCGCTGCTCAGTAAATCAAAGGACACCACCGCCCACATCCATGTACTGGAGATAAACTGCTCTCTCTCTCTCTCTCTCTCCCCCTCCCTCTCTCTCTCTCTCCCCCTCCATGATGGGCTGGCTCTTTTTCTCCTGATGCAGGCTTTTTCCCCCCCCCCCCCTTCCCATGGAAAAGTCTTAACGTCAGCACCAGTCAGCAATGTCACATCACAGAACATGGCTTAGGACGATACGCAAGCTGACACACGCACACACACACACACACACACAAATAGACACACGCTCACAAACATAAACACATGAATATGCTTTCATGTTGTCCGCTTCCCGTCACATCGCAACACTCCGGCTCCATTTTGATGCGTCTCCTCGGTTCTCTTAGACGCGGCGTCCACGGTATCATCACGTCTCTCTCACACACACCCACACACACACACACGCACACACACACACATACACCTTGGGTATTGCAGTGGGCTCGGAGTGATCGATTATATAATTAGCCTTAGTAATGTGAAACAAAATTATATCAACAGTCCCCTACCCTGCCAGATGAAAGTGTGTGTGATTAGGGATGTGGTGTGGCGCTGCCCTCTCCTCCTTAATTATCTACAGCACTAATTGCCAAGTGAGGAGAGTGAGCAGGAGGTTTAGGTTCTTAATAGAGACAAAAAATAATTGAATTCTCTCTCTCTCACACACTTCGACATTCACTCTCTCTCTCTCTCGCTCGCTCGCTCGCCCGCTCACACACACACACACACACACACACACACACACACACACACACACACTTCATCTCTTCTCCCCTCTCACTTCGTTCAGGGAACTTGGGACTCGTTTCATGTATATTAAATTGGCAATTTATTCATGATGAAGTTGGTGGTGTGGAGAGGCTTTGATGCTGTAGGGTGGCTTGACGGAGAGGGAGAGAGAGAGAGAGAGAGAGAGAGAGGGAGGGAGAGAGAGAGACATCGAGTCTGCGAAGACGATCGGAAGAGAGTGAGCACGAGACAAGAAAGGAAACTGAGACGGAGAAAAGGAAACGGACTGTTGAGCGAGAGGGAAAACAATGAGAGGGGCAGCGAGGATACAGCGGTGCTCAATGACAATGTCTAATTTGCCCTCTATTTATGGATGGCAGGTCAGAACGTGGCACGCTGTGAATTTAAAGCCTGATTTAGCTGCAAACTCATCTCATCAGGGGAGACTAACCCCAACAACAACTGACAGATCAGCCTGCTGCTCCGATGAATACATTTTCTGAACATGCACTTCCTCAGAGCTCAAGCGAATATCGGCTCCTCTTCTCCTTTCTCTCTGAGGAACCTTCTTCTAACGTCTCAGCTCAGACGTATTACAAAAATGCGTTTTACTCCGCTCACATACATTCATCCTGTACACACACACACACACACACACACACACACACACACATACAGTACGTGTGTGTGTGAGTTCCTGTGTTCCCTTTGTGTAGCTGGGAGGAGAGGGAGCAGCCCAGCTCCACTCTGCCTCGCTGCTGCTGTTTACGCTGGATTACCCCAACGCTTCAAAGCATTTCACTTCTGCCCCATTTACTGGTGTGTGTATATGTGTGTGTGCCACATCCCTGTAATACATAGTTGCACACACACACTCATACAAACACCCGAAAACAACCTTATCTGTCTCTCCAGAGTCTCTCCCCTCTTTGAAGACCCCTAAAAAACCTGTCTCCATTTAGCCCTCAAGTCTTCATACTCATGCAGCACACACACACACACACACACATGCTGACAAACACACACACACACTCACACACGCTGACAAACACACACATTCCCTCTGACTTTTTGATGTGGTGATGTGTGGACCAGGAGGAAATCATACCCCTTCTCCTCCGCACCTCTCTCTCTCTCTCTCCCTTCTACAGACGCAGCCTCAGCGACAGACAGGGGAATTTAATTTCCATGGCAAAAAAATAAAAAAAAATTGTATGAAATTGAAAATGCCAGATAATGAAAAGTTCAATAAACCAATAAAAAGAATTTAATGAGGGTAGAAAAGGAGGAGGTTTATCTGAAATGCATATCAACCTGAGAGTTTGGCTGTCATATCCTGCATCCTGGGCCGCTACTGTGGAGCAGGTGGAGCGGAATGATCCACTGTGATGCTCTCCCCAGCCTCACACACACATACACACGCACACACACACACACACACACACACACACACACTTATACTGTTAAATAAAAGAACTGTACCAACACACAGAAATGATTGTTCTGTAATCAGAGGTGGGACTTTCCCTATTTTCTGCTACTTTTAGTCTCATTCAGTTGTAAATTGTGCTTCTCACAGCTTTAGTTACTAATTTACACTTGACATTGCATTAGTGGATGTAGTCGTGTTGAATATTGTCACAGATGAACTAATGCTTCACTCCCATAGAAGCACATCCAGTAAGTGAGTAAGTGAGTAAGTAAGTAACCGGCCTGAGAGCTCTAAACGCGTCCATATGGACACGAGTGCTGGCGAGTGTGTCTGAGAGTGTTTGCAGCTCGGCCCCGTCACAGCGGATCAATCAGAGCAGAGTGGGGTTTTTTTTAGGATGTGGCATTGAAATTTTTTTTTTTTTTCAATCAGGATGTGGCATTGAAATTTTTTTTTTTTTTCAATCAGTCTGCACAGCAGTGCTGCAGCGAGGGAGATGTGGAAGTGGATCTGTTTGCTTTTGCGCACTGTCGACCTTTTATAATACATCCCGATGCATTTCAAACATTATCTGTAGAGCTTTACATGTGTTATCCTCCCACTGCGCTGAAAACATCAAACTCTAAACTCCATCCAGTTTGAGATCACTCTTTCAATTTCTTCCATTTTATTTATGTACTCCTTAAAAAAGGTTTCATGATTTCTTTCCAGTGGTGAAGAAGCTATGGATATGAGTAACGTCCCTTTGTCCAGTTTTGATTTGTGATATGCTTTTATAATTTCTTTGAGCTTGTTTTATTTCCAGTAATGATGCACTTTGTCTGCAGCGTCCTACACCTATTCTTCATCTGGGGGTATAAATACTTTTATTTATGCACCTTTCCCCCTCGCCGCCTGTCATGGGTGCCATGCACATGCGTCGAGACTCATTTGTACACTTGCTCAACCAGATGCGCACATACAGCAAATTCCTCATTAGGAGCAGAGAGGAGGCTTGTGAATCCTAATTTCCCACCGTACGGGGCGTTCAGGGAGCGCTGAAGGCTTACAGCTCGTCGTCCCATGCCACAGCCAGCGGAGGCAGAGAGAGAGACGGAGACAGATTTACTGCTGTATGTGTGTGCATTCTGTCTGTTTGCTGAAGCAGTGGATTAATTAGTTTTTGTTTACATGCAGCCCTCCCAAATCATCTGATATGCATCCCAGCTAATTAGCAGCTCACAATAAAATAGGATGTAATATTATCGTATTAGCTAAACACTCGGTTTTGTGTGCGATATATCAAAATGTGTTACATGTTGATATCTCAAAAATAAACAGGTAGGATTAATATCTCCGGTCCCCTTCTCCCACCTGGCCCTCTTTCTCCCCCTACACACACACACACACACACACACTCCTTACCCATTACATTACGATCATTTGCCACGCTTTTATCCAAAGCGACTTACATTACATTACCACCCTTCGCAGAGCAATTGGGGGTTCGGTTCAGTGCCTTGCTCAGGGGCGCCTCGGCAGGAGCTCGAACCGGCAACCCCCCGGATCCCAAGCAGAAGCTCTACCCACTGAGCCACTGCCTCCCCGAAAATTTGTGTGCCTGAGGGATTTCTGATGAGTTACATTACATTACAGTACGATCATTTGGCAGACGCTTTTATCCAAAGCGACTTACATTACATTACCACCCTTCGCAGAGGGGGGAGCAATTAAGGTTTTGGTGCCTTGCTCAGGGGCACCTCGGCAGGGGCTCGAACCGGCGACCCTCCGGTTCCAAAGCGGAAGCACTACTCACTGAGCCACTGTTAAGTTCAGTACAGTTAAGTTCAGTTACCCCTCCCTTCTGGCCTCTCAGTTCTAATGCCCACTGAAGGCAGCACGGAGGAAGTCAAACGGTTGACGTGGGAGTCTCTCGCTCTTCCTCTGAGTCATCTTCTTCATCCTCCTCTCTGTCCTTGCAAGTCCCCACTGGATGACCCGCCCCCCCCTTCCCGCTCTGCTCCCACCTGTGCCCCTATTTTCCCTCTTTCTCTTCCCCTCTCCTCCAGAGAGAGAGAGCGAGTAAGAGACAGGAGTCAGTTTGTGAACGTGAACGAGGGTGTATGTGTGTGGTGTGGGGGGGGATAGGAAATAAAGAGACAGACGGGAGTGTGAGATGTGTGGATTTGATAGCGCCTGTATTCGCTTTTCCGCCTTCCGTGTTCCCAGAGGACACCTGTCACCGCGGACTCGCTGGACTGTTTTATCACCCTACCGTGGCTCTCTTCCCGCTCACTCTCTCTTCTCTCTCTTTCTTTATCTCACTCTGGGTGTTTTAAGGCGTGTGTGTGTGTGAGAGAGAGTGTGTGCGCGAAGGAGGAGGAGAACTCGGGGGTATAAAGGAATTTGAACCGCAGACAAAATAAGCATTGTTTCACAGAGACTATTTTGTGAGCCAACACTTAGTTGTGTAATATTCGGAGACTCTGAAACGGTTCTGCATGGCTGGATGATGACCCAGAAGACATTAAATGATAAAAGTCTTATTTCTACTCCACCAAAGTTTTGTAACTCAGAGATAAAGACGAGTGGCTTTAAAGGAACCCAGAGCGTTTGGGGGTGTAGACAGCTGCTGATTGCAATCAGGTAATTAGCTTAGCTTGATTCTCTGAACATCTGTGATGGATTTTCCGTCACAATAGCCTTCAGAGTACTGAAAACGGATTTGGAACAATAAAACTCTGGACTGTAAGGGTGAAAATGTACTTAAAAACTTACAAGTGTGTTTTGTTTTTGTTGCCTTTGTTGTGTCTGCATGGGAATGCTACATTTGCATTGCTAACATGTTTGTTGTCATGATTTATCAACATGATCAATGGAAAGCCGCTGCACTCTCACTGCTGCATCCCATCGACTGCTGTCTTCATTAGTTATGGAATAGCGACGTTATCTGCCTTTTAAAATGGATTTGCTTCAGCTCCATTGGCTGAGAGTGATAAAAATGTTAGCATGAGCTTCCTCTGTCTGACCTCCATGTTTCTACTGTGGCCCCAGGCGATGGTGGAGACGGTCAATAATCTTCTCCAGCCACGGGCCCATGCAGCGTGGAGAGAGCTGTCCACCAGCACGCAGCTGCATTCAGCCACTCTGCTACTGGACACTGTGGAAACCGGAGCTTTCATGTTAGCTGACAACCTGCTCAAGACCGACACTGTGCAGGAGACCACCGACAACATCCGTGAGTACATGTTTGGGTTCCTTCCTTCCTCAAAGCTCGGGCCGGACCCTCATCTGTCAGGGAGCCTGTTGAGATGCCCTCAAGCTAGACACTTTATCTCCATTTGCTGCTCAGTGCCCTGGAGTCTCTCAGGTGTGACTGCAGCAGTGTCAAGCAGGAGCTCAGGGGAACTAGAGTCATTACAGGTGGTTGTAATTACTTGCATTACTTGAGCTTCACTATGGGAGGTTTGGTTTGGTTTCTTTTGTTCTTTCACAGGTTTATAAGCAACAACCTACAGTTTGGACTCATGTTCAGACTGGTAAAGACCATCTAATACGGTGTTATATAATATATGCATAGAACATCTCACCTCACAGTGCTCCCAGAATAACTTCAGCTTACACGTGAGCTGTTAAACACACGCACACGCACACACACACACACACACACACACACAAACGTGAATGAATGCAAATGGACTCACAGAAGATGGAAGTGGGGCAGAAATATGAACGTGCAAGATTTGTTTGTGCACATTAAGCTGAGCTAGAATTTATCTATGGGTGCTTACACAAGATAAAATTGTGCTGCGCTCAGCGATTTGCGCTTCACTCACCGTGCTGCCGACACACCTGAGGCTCTGCGCTTTTCTCTGTGCAAAAGGAGCAGAGGAAAGCGCAGAGACAGCACGGTATGAAACAGCAAAACCCCAGACAAACACTAACAAGGAGCCCACTTAGCTTTTGGATTGAGCTAATCTCACGTTTCAAACAGAAGCATAGACTTGTATGCTTGTTTGTGTGACCTAGTCGCCCCGTCCGACTGCTGACATTCCACCAATCAAACTACCTTTTGTCCCCTTTCGCGCTCCGTTGTTAAATCTGTGTTGAGCAATTTAGGAATTCACTCTACACTGCAATTTGTGATGCTCATTGTGTGCGAGCAGGCTAAAAATGAGCAACAAGGCAGCAGCAGGATCAGACGCTATGATCGCCGCAATGAGTGTTCCAACTGTGTCACAGGTTTTCTGCCCGGCTGGTGGTCTGACCATGAGATGAAAGTGCGACAAACCACGTCCTCCCATGTACTGTTTGATTTTATTTTTATCACATCCCTCTTGTGTACTTCTGCTTTCATGTAATACTCTTTGAGCTTGTCGCCGATCAATGCCTTTGTTATTTCGGCGGCCACTGACATTTCAAGCTTTGTAAACAAGCGAAAAACTGCCCAGATCTGTGTTTGTGCTTGGAACGCTCCATGCATTACGGATTTTTGGGGGGTTATGGGACGTTTTTCCGCAGCCTGAACTGAACTGAGTATACAGCCATATGTGTACAAAACAGAAAAAGGAAGTTGAAGAGGCGCAATAGTTGGAGAAGCCAGTAATTCATCAATAGAGACTTTGTGCTCTTTGAGGGGTGTTTTCTTAGCGTTGACGCCCAGTTTAGATCTCCCTCCCTTATGCAATAGCTCACACTGATAAAGAATTCAAAAAGGTGAACATTAAATATTACATAGGGTCATGGTGCCGTGGAGAAAAGCTGGCTATACCTTCATACATGTACGGAATCGATGTATTCCTGCACCGGTCCCAACCACAGCAGCGTCTTGATCAACAACTTTATCAAAGCTTTGGCAGTTTTCCCAGGTACAAAAAGAGCAAAAGGCAGTATTTTTTTATTATCACACTTGATTTTTTTGCAAATAACACAGCAAAATACATTACGATCATTTGGCGGACGCTTTTATCCAAAGCGACTTACATTACAGTATATTACCACCCTTCGCAGAGGGGGGAGCACTTGAGGGTTCAGTGCCTGTTTAGGGGCACCTCGGCAGGGACTCGAACCGGCAACCCTCCGGTTCTTAAGTGGAAGCTCTACCCACTCTTCTACTGCCTCTACTACTCGTGACACTTTGTTGCTTTGTTGCTTTCTGAAGGCCAAACTCACCTGACAAAAGGAAGGAAATGTTGAGGCTTCTAATGCAGGGACAAATTGTTTCCCCCAATTTCTTTCTCCATCATTTTTATCGATTTTTTTCAACATTTAATCCATTTGCCACCAGACAATGATGGATATATTTTTGTACACATTGACACTCAGCCTGATTGTCCTCCTTTGCCCTTTTTCAGCCAATTTGATTTGATATTTCCAAATTTTACCCGCACGTCATCCTCCCATTACGGGAAGATGACTCCGCTCGTACGCCCGTCCTTCTCCCGAGAAGAGAGAGAAAATGGAAGCTGAGTGGAAAAACAGCCTGTGTGTGTGTTTGTGTTAAAGTATTATGGTGCCGTGCTGTTAAATTAGCTTTCAGTGAGAAATACAGCGATTGAAGTGAACGCAGCGTTATAGCTTTACTGCTGGATTTGTCTCTGCGCTGTGTGTTTGCGGCCTCACTTCGCACACACACAGACACACACACACAGACACACACACACACACACACACACACACACACGAGTGATGGCGTAAGCAGCCGCAGAGAGGGGTCGGCCGTCGCGTCTCTGTAAGAACTTAAAACAGGAGTCATCATTTTGTGGAATGTTTGTTATCCGCGTCTCTCGCCTGTTTCATCTGTTAATCTTCCCTCCCAGCTAATCCAGTGAGCTGATCCAGCCGTGATTATCTCTCCCCCTTTATTCATAACCAGCCCCATGCCGCCTCTCATCTCTCTCATCTCACTCTCTTTTGTCTTTCTTCTTGCATCCTCACTTCCTTCTCTGCACTTCTTCACTCTCTTCCCTGCACTTCAAGCCGACCCCCCCCTCCCCACACACACACACAAACACTACACACACCTTCTGGGATGTGCGAAACAGATATGAATTGCTGGAATGAAGAAGGCACCGGATCTAGGTGGTGTTAGTGCGTTGGATTGTGCTCGGCTGCACTCGCCGGCATTATGCAGATGAATAAATGATGTTATTATTAGAAGTAAAACAGTGATTTGATGGGATAACACCCTGGTAACAGCGTGTGTGTGTGTGTGATAACGCTAATGAACAAGTGTGTTTGTTGGGGGGGGAGGATTCTCATGACAAAGATGCTTTAATTAGATTAGACTCAGTGTGTTTTGATACCCTGCCACTGCATGCAGGGTGTGGATGTGTGCAGGTGTACACGTGTGTGTGTGTTGGTGGGTGGGTGGGCGTGGCCTGTGTGTGCACCCAGCGTGCGTGTTAAATTTGGGCTCTTGTGAAAGTCAGCGGCACTCATCCGGTGTTTCTTTCCTTCCGCCTGTATTTGCATATCACATATGTCTGCCCTCTTCACTCTGCCTCCATTTTCTCTCTCACACACACACACACCTCGCTATGCTTTGCCTTTGTGTCCTATCCGTTGCAGACACACCCCACACACTCTCTCCTTTCTTTATCTGGTCTCCACTCCTCCATTCTGTTCCTCTCCAACTCGCATTTCCCGGCACTTCTCCCTGACCTCCTCCACTCTCTTTCACGTCCACATCTTGTCCCTCTGCACTCCTCTCTCCTCTCTCCTCTCTCCTCCTCTCCTCTCATTTCCATTTCAACGTGTCCTTGTGCTTCTTATTTGATCGGGGAGCTGTTTTTCCATCATGAAAACTGTGTCTAAATCACCGACTCACTCCAAAGCTCAAGATAGCAATACACCAAAGGTATAATTAGTGCTTAATTAGAAACTTTATCTAATACATTACGTGGCCGCAATCGTGAATGTGCTAACGAACCTGGATGTCGAAATTAGATTCTCACAACACAAGAGAGAGAGGCTGGACAATCTACCTCCATGCGTGGACCGGTTGCCTGGAGACACTTGGGGTTTTTTTTTTTTTACAATAAAAACACATTATTTCACTTTGATGAGTGTCAGCTTTATTTTTCCATGTTCTTTGTGTAGAATGAGATAGAAATGGCTGGAGGATTTTTTTTCTGCCAG
This sequence comes from Genypterus blacodes, assembly GCF_046128005.1. Classification (NCBI taxonomy): domain Eukaryota; kingdom Metazoa; phylum Chordata; class Actinopteri; order Ophidiiformes; family Ophidiidae; genus Genypterus; species Genypterus blacodes. The sequence continues at coordinate 6,617,116 of NW_027466843.1, read as the reverse complement.
TGTCCTGCTGTGCAGCACTTAGTGGCAAAAACAAGGTTATTACAAGTGGGATGTGAATCAAAGTTGATGGAAAGTGTTTCAACTTACCGTGTGTGTGCGTGTGTGCGTGTGTGCGTGTGTGTTACAGAGCTGGAAGTGGCGAGGTTGAGCACGGATGGGAACCTGGGAGACCTGACATTCCCTCAGTCAGAACTACACGGAAACTCAATCCAGCTGTCAGCCAGCACTCTCAAACAGCACGGCAGGAACGGTAGTCCAGAAACCTCACATTCCCTCTGCGCCTCTCTCTCTCTCTCTCTCTCTCTCTCTCTCTCTCTCTCTCTCTCTCTCTCTCTCTCTCTCTCTCTCTCTCTCTCTCTCTCTCTCTCTCTCTCTCTCTCTCTCTCTCTCTCTCTCTCTCCTTTTCTCTTTATCACCACTGCACAAGATCGCAATTAAGCGGGAACATTCTCTGTGCTCCTGTGACAGGTGAGATCAGGATGGCCTTCGTCCTGTACAGGAACCTGGGCGCTTATCTGTCCACGGAGAACGCCAGCGTGCGGCTGAGCAGCGAAGCCGTCTACCCTAATTACTCTGTCATCGTCAACTCTCCGGTCATAACGGCGTCCATTAATAAGGAGAGCAACAAGGTCTACCTGTCGGAGCCTGTGGTCTTCACTGTGAAACACCTGCAGGTACGTGATGGTTAATAAGTCAGCAATCACAGCTGAGACGTCGTGGAGGAAAAGGCTTTCACATCACGTCATCATTTAAAGAAATTGAGATTATTAGTGAATAAATCAATGAAAAGAAAACTATACTTATGTATAAACTTCAACATTCAGCATTTACTTTACTTCACTCTACTACTGGATGACCTCATTTACTTACATTAGTATTTTAGAGGTGTAAAGTATCTTCTCAGAGTAGGAAACATACAAAGTTTTGAGTGCAGGGAGACATGAGATCCCGTTTTGTGGTCAGCGTCACTGTTCAACGTCCCTCAGTGAGGACGCAGGTGCAGGAGGGTAGCACTCCCCCCTCCCCCCTCTCCCCTCTCCCCCGCCCCCCTCTCCCCCTCTACCCCAAACCCCCCTCCCCTCCCCCCCTCCTCTTGCTCATTTGGAGAGAAACTTCCCCGGCGCCGCAGAGCGCAGCCTCATCAGTTTACCCAACACAAACAGCTCCTGCACTCCAAAAATCGCGTCAGGCTCGCGCGCCGCACTGTCACCTCCTGCCATGCCGCCATGTTTATTTGTTTTTGCACTCTCACATTCTGTCTCTTCTGTTTGTTGTTTTCTTGTGTGTGTGCGCTCGTGCGTGCGTGTGTGTGTTTGACTCCCTCTGTGCCTTGTCTTCCTCTCCTTCCTTTTTTCCTCACCAATTCCTCCTCCCACCCCTTTTCTCACTTTCTCTGGCTCTGCCTCCCACCACCCCATGACTAACTATCAACTAACTACTATTTCTCTCTCTTCCCGTTCCCCTCCAAAAAAACTTCCTACCTTCTTCCCCCCATCCCTCTTGGTCTCTCTCTCTCTCTCTCTCTCTCTCTCTCTCTCTCCTCTCTCGCCATGCCACCTCCTCCTTTGCCCCCCAGCATTCGGAGGAGAACTTCAATCCCAACTGTTCATTCTGGAGCTACTCCAAGCGCACCATGACGGGTTTCTGGTCCACGCAGGACTGTCGTCTGCTGTCTACCAACCGCACACACACCAGCTGCTCCTGCACGCACCTCACCAGCTTCGCCGTGCTCATGGCCCACGTGGAGGTCAAGGTAAGCATTCGCTCTGGCGCGCCTCCTCGGGGCAGCAGGGGGGGGCGGGGGGGAGGCGGGCAGGATCAAGGGGCCGGTTGTTCATCATCAGATTAGTAACGGCCAGGAAGGAGTGGGAAGAGACTAAAAAAGGAAAGGAGTTAGGAAGGAGGGAAGGGGACCACAACATCTGGAAAAGGGGTCGCAGCTCTCCAGACTGCTCAGCATTGATTAATCATGCTTGGCAGGGCGCAATGTGCAATTGATTGGTCATGCCTGATGATGACATCAGACTTGACAGCAGAATCCTGACTTTAAAATCCGAGCGTTCAGCCTATAGAGTTTAGCGTTCCCGAAAATAGATCCGTCTGGATTTAGCACGGAGGGGTCGGCGTGTGTGAGGCGAGAGGCGCAGGTCGGTCGCTCTCTGTTGTGAAAAATTATATTTCACTTGTCAGAAAATGAAAGTGGCTGATTTATTTATACCTGCGCCCCTGTGGGTGGTCGATGGAAACCTTATTACGTCCCGCTGCGTGCGTGCGAGTCAAGTACTTCTTTTGTTACACGCCGACCAAGTTCCTCCTCGCAAATCAGCTCTTGTAACTTTGGATGTGCCGTGACACTCTCTCCCCCCCCCCCTCTCCTCCGTCCCCCCGCCGCGGGCCGGGAGACGTGTGTTACTTCTAAAGGGGTCATGGTCAGAGGAGCCACTTTGGCAGCCCCGTGTGAACACAGTGTGAGGGTTGGAGCGGTAGATCCATCACGGCAGCGCCATGGCGAACGCCGCTCTCCCCGCCAGGCTGCGGGACACTGATGGATAGAGCCGGCGCATCTGTGCAACGCCGCGTAACACGGCGGCCCTGAACGCTCAGTGACACACAGCCGGACACTTACATCAGTCAGGAGAGAGGGGGGAGGTGGGCAGGGGGGGCATGGGTGTGTTTTAGCTCCTGCAGTATTACCCTTGTACATAATCTTGTAATATCTCGCGTCTTCTTCTTCTCTCTCTCTCACGCTTTACCAGAAGGCGGGCAGCATGCACGACCTGCTGCTGGACGTGATCACATGGGTGGGCATCCTGCTGTCGCTGGTCTGCCTGCTCATCTGCATCTTCACCTTTTGCTTCTTCCGCGGGCTCCAGAGCGACCGCAACACCATCCACAAGAACCTCTGCATCAGCCTCTTCATCGCCGAGTCGCTGTTCCTGGTCGGGATCAACAGAGCAGACCAGCCGGTGAGATGTTTTGCCGTTATCAGAATGTATCTCTGCGTTCGCACTTAACTGCACGCGTTCAAACTAGAGCATGGAGGTTCACAAGGCTTGGCCGGATAATGTGTTGACCCATTTACTGTTAAGGTCTGAAAGGGAAACTCAATCCATCTGTTATTTCCATCTAGGTGTCGATTCCAAACCTGTTAGATAAGTGGATACAATTTAACTGATTATAGATATTTGTGTTTTAAACGTATCATGTCTCATCTCAAATCTCACCTTATAGGTATCGTTCTAGAGTGAACGTCCTAGAGTGACTGCAGGATACACGTGTGTGTGTGCGTGTGTGTGTGTGTGTGTGTGTGTGTGTGCGCGCGTAGAGAAACTGTTACAGCGCCTTCAGCTTTGTTCCAGAAACTCAAAATCTGGATTCGGGGTTTGTTTCTTTCATTCATTTGGGAGTAAGAGTCAGAGCACCGACCCCTCAACGGACAGATTGCACAGCAGGTCTCCATGGCAACACTCTTCGCCCTCCAAATGACATTGGACGAAACATTACTTCTGTCTCTGTGTGTTTAAACCGAGAGGCAGTCACGTCTGGGGTGTGTCGGTGTGTGACAGCGCACTCATCAAACACGGTGCGCTTCTCATTAGGAGGAAGTTCCTAACAAGGCGCCGCTGGATCCATACCGGTTTCTGATGACAGGTGACGTTAAACGTGGTCCACGGCGTTGATGTAAATGTTTACGAGCGGAGCGTGCTGGTTTCACATCTGGTGCCTTTGTCGTGGGGGAGCCACACGAGGGGGAAGCGTCCCTGGAAACAAAAAGTCTGTACGACGCCATCAGATCTGAGGTGGACCCCCATTTTCCACCGCCCTAGTTTGACTGCAGCTTTTTCGCACTCCCATCAAAAGCGTCACTCAACCAAAAGACTCCTGCGATCGGTGCAAAGCGCCCTCCAGAGAGTGCTACCTTGTGTTTTCATTGTGTGTGTGTGTGTGTGTGTGTGTGTGCGTAGAGTTGCTTAAGCCGTTAAGGAGCGTCTGTCTGTGGGGGACGAGGCGCTCTGGGCTGGATCCTTTATCTTCTCCATCACTTCCTCCCAGGCACGGAGTCGCCTCCGGCCTCTGCATCCCGCTGAGTATTCAGAGAGACAACAGGCTTATTGCAAACGAACAAAACTCAGCAAAACAACTGGAGTGAAATGCGGGCGCAATGTGTGTGTGTGTCTGTTTATGTGGCTGTTCTCGTACGGGAGATGACGTATATACGCTTGATGTATATGTGTGTGAGCGTGTGTGTGTGTGTCCCATTCTGCCGTTAATTACTGGTGACTGTTTGTGACCTCCATTAACATCTTCAGCGTCACTTAGCTCGGAGCCGGTTAAGCTTCTAATTCCAGCAGGAAAAACTAAATGACTTTGCATAAGCAGCCACTTCTTCTTCTCCTTCTTCTTTTTTTTTTATACCTGCGCGCACGTTTGTGTGTGTGCGTGTGTGTGAGTGTCTTTGTCTGTGTGTGTGTAAGCTACACCGTGCGTGATCATTAGAAATGGAAATGAGCGAATCCCTCACCCCCTAAACTCATTGTCTCTCAGACATTAGGTAATTGTCTCTCTCTCTCTCTCTCTCTCTCTCTGTGCAAACGCTTCCATTATAAAACTCTGCTCGCTCGCCCATTCAGTGATTTAGGAGTGACTCTTTAGATTAGAACGCCGCCTTCAGAACGCGGCCGGGCAAATCCCGCCGCTCATTCTTCCCTCTGCCTCTTTTTCTTAAGCACCCCTCTTCTCTTCACCGTCGTCTTGCCTAAATTGCTAATGCGGTTTTAGGTTTGATACCCCCTCCTCCCCTCCTCCCCCCCCCCCCCCCCTCTTTTATTTTCCAGCCGTTCATCCCTTTTCGCAGCTCTGTTGTCTCTTCTTCTTTCTCATATATTCCCGCAGACTCTCTCAGCAGGTTTTCTAAGTATTTTATCGTCTGCCTCTCCAGCTGTTCCGTCCCTTTCATCCGTCACTATTCACTGGCTACTAACAATGCAAAAATCCAGCGTCGGGGTCGTAAACGCATCGCGGGCTGATTGCTGCAGACGTGAACCTTTTTTTAAAAACTGTATCTGATATTATCTTTTAATAATGTTTCACATTGCAAAGTTAAGAATTACAGCCTTTTTTTTTTTTTTTTTTCTAATTATGCAATAAGATACGGTTGAAGTTCAGGCAGAGCCCAGAATTAAGGCTGAATGCCTTTTGAGTCTCTCCTCGTTGGCAAACAGCGTTTATGTCGAGGTTGTGCGTATTTTCACACAATATCTCCGTTCGTGTTTTGTGTAAAGGTTAGTTAAGCGAGGAAGGAAGCTAAACTGATATTGTTATTCTCCCGTAATTTGTAATGTGTCATCTCGTAGCCTGTAATTACAGTTTGAGCGTGTGTGTGTGTGGTAATTGTAGTTTCCCAGCGTTCCCTCCATTGGCTTTGTTCCTCACCCCCACACGTTTGTATCATGTCTGTTCCACCGACGGCCGGCCCCCCTTTTTTTAATCATTTCCTTCCCGTTTTGAGTGATTAATCGTCTCGCTCCTCTTATCTCCTGCTGAGTTTGTGTCCCTTCTTCAGTCTGAGTGCTGTTTGTTGCTACGACTGTGATTTTAATCCTTCCCCTCCTCCTCCTCTTCCCTCACCAGATTGCCTGTGCAGTGTTCGCCGCGTTGCTCCACTTCTTCTTCTTGGCAGCCTTCACCTGGATGTTCCTGGAAGGGGTGCAGCTCTACATCATGCTGGTGGAGGTGTTTGAGAGTGAACACTCCAGGACTAAGTACTTCTACCTGGCAGGGTACGGCGTGCCTGCTGTCATAGTGGCCGTGTCGGCCGCGGTGGACTACAGGAGCTACGGCACCGACCGAGTGTAAGGACGGAGGGGAGAAGGGAGGGAGGGAAGGGGGTAGGAAAAAGCGTAACACGAAGGAAGGATGCATGGCAGTGTGAAGGGAGGGAGGGAGGGTGTAGCGCCTGCTGTCATTTTGGCTTTGGATGCCGCTGTGGACTGTGCAAGCTGTGGCTCTTCTGAAGTGTCAATACGGAGATGTTGAGAAGGGAAGAAGAGGAGGAGAGGAGGAGAGAGGAGAGGAAAGGAGGAGAGGGGAGGGGAGGGGAGAGGAAGCATGGAGGTAAACAGGGGAAATGCAGCAGCAGCAGCAGCGTCTACGTGAGCACAGCGGTGACAGTGTGTGAATACGGGATGATTTAAAGCGGCAGAGCGGCCGCGACAAGACCGTGAAGAAGAAGAAGGTGTGAGAATGGAGGGATGGAGGAGCGTGCGACAGAGGAGTGTGTGCCGCGCGTGTGTGTGTGTCCATACTGAGCCTGGCTTCCCCCAGAGGAAGTGTGGAATAGTAGCAGGATGTGGGATGTGGACGTGCCGCACATGGGAGCACATTCACACACGCATGACTCGTCCGACGCGGCGACAGAGTGAAGACGGGATGAGAGGGAGCAGCAGGAGTGACGGGCGCGTGATAGGCGACCGACATATTGAGGGGTCAACATTTACACACGTGCGACCTTTCCACTCTGCTCATGCTCTGAATGTGAGAAGAGGCCAACTTCCCTTCATCATTCCATGCACACACACACACACACACACACAATTCATACTGTACGTCACACACGTCCGTGACCTGTCCCCTCATTTATCCTCTCAGTCTGAAGTCACACGCAAGGCAAAGGAGGAGGACATTAATGTTGGGACGCGGCCGCTCCAGTTGCACGTAAAAGCTTATCGGCTCTCGCCTCGCTTATAAATGACCGCCTCCGTATGTGAAAGTGAAGAATGTCAGCGCGGTACAGGGCTGTTAAATGATTCACACCCACCGGGGGGACGATCTCCGCCCCCCACGGCCCCCCCGCGGCCCCCAGACCCGGCCACGCACAACACATCACCTCACCTCGGCACCCAAAAGTTTTGAAGCGCGGCGAAGGAATTTAGCAGCGTTTAACCCTTTGGGGCCACGGCGGCGCCCTCGTCCACGTGACGCTTCAGATCAATATTTCATCGCGAGGAAAAATCATTAAAACATGAGAATCTTAAATGCCAACGCGCTGGATGAATAATCAGACAGCGGAGGAGAGACTCGCCCGACTCGCCTCCGGAACAATCGCAACGGCTCGGGCGGCGGAACGAAGCGACGGCGGAGCGCATCGAGCAAATCACAGAGTCGGGGTTTAAAAGATTCATTCTGTGTTTTAGTCTGGTACTTTCTTCACCCGGGAAGAAATCGTCACAACTGTTAACGTAGTAAAACCTTTTATTAATCGCGCGTCGGAAATATCATCCCCTTACACCCCGCTGTGTCACCTTGTCACGCACATCTACGCGCCCACACACACACACACTCACACACTCGCTGTTCGCCGGTGGCACCGACTGGGGTTGGCGTCCCCGTAATGAAGGTGGCAGTGACTTAGCAAAGGAGCCCTAATGGAGGATACGGTGACACAGTCAGGGAGCCATAATGGAGAGGCCGCTCTAATGTGCTGGAAATTGAAAGATTAATAATTCAACAGCAGCTGCTCGTGAATCAGTCGGCCATTTTGCTCCGCCGGCCACCTCTTTTCTCTGCAACCCCGTCGGGCCCTGACCTCACCAGAGGGCATTCTGGGACTTTTTTTTTTTACCTTCCTCTTCTTCTTCTTGGTCTCTCCTCCTTTCATTCGTTTTGTCGCCGCTATTGATGAGTGAAGATGTTTGGGGGGTAATATACTTTAGCACACAGCAGTATATCCTTTTACAGCTCGGTGCTAACCTTGGGGCGCGCGCTAACGTATAAGGCGGGTGTCCTCTCTCTCTCTCTCTCTCTCTCTCTCTCTCTCTCTTTCTATGTGTGTGTGTGTGTCCTCTTCCCTCCTTCTCCTTTAACCTCGCCACACTCGCCCCCCCCCCCCCCACCCCTCCTCCCCCGCTGAGGGCCGTGTCCATAACTCAGTATTCAAATGAGCGCGGCCGTGTCATATCTTTGAGGCCGAGGGATGTGACCGAGTCGTATATCTGTGCCACTAACAGGAGGAGGGGGAGTGTGTGTGTGTGTGTGTGTGTGCGGCTCGTCCTCCCTCCCTCCCTCACCTGAGCCTGATGCATCTCGTCGCCTTATTGCCCGCCGTTCCCGCAACACCTTTCTCGCTGTTTTTTTGGTCTCCGTTCCGTCTTTCATTCCTTTCCCCTCCCCCGTCCTGATAGGTATGATATACTGTGTGTCATGTACGTACTGCTTTTCTCCTGTGAGTGTGTGTGAGAGAGAGAGAGAGGGAGAGATACATGTCCTGTCCTCTGATGGTAAATCTTGCGTTCCTCACATCTATCTGAGTCTGGGGCATGTTTTTAATCCCAGAGCGCCTCTTGCTCCTACTCCCTCTGTTTCCTGTGTGTGATGTCTCTCTCTCTCTCTCTCGTTCTCTCTCTAGGTGCTGGCTGCGGTTGGATACATACTTTATCTGGAGCTTCATAGGCCCTGCAACACTCATCATCATGGTGAGACACACACACACACACGCACACACACTCCCGCTTATGTGACACAGTACTTCTTGTTACAAAGTAAGACCGGCTGCCACACGTTCGCGCAGGAGCGGCGGGGAACGTCAAGGTGTTAATCTCCCTACACGATCTTCCTGAGAACGTTTGGTGTCAGTCGAATCATTTCTACTCACCGTTTCACATTTTTCAACAAGCTGAATCTTAAGAACATACCAGAGTACAAACTGTTTTAATCAGATCTTTATTTCTTGATCCCTCCACAAGTCAGAGCCCACGCACGGCGCTTATTTCTAACCTACGCGCTTAAAAGTTACATAACAGGGGAGCAAAGATGGTGAGTTAAAGGGTATGTTTGTTTGTTTTTGGCTAACTTTAGCCCTGTTACAACATTTGTTTGTGCCCCAACTCCGCAACTTCAAGCTAACTGCTGACACTTTTGAAGTTCTACGACTCAAAGGGTCCAAATAATGAGGCTGTTGGATACGAGGACACAGTCTCATCATAATTCAAGAGCGCAGTCTGTCCGCCCTGAGAGCAGAGTGTGTTTGTTTACCAGCCCTCGCACTCCAAATGTCTCACATCTCAGATCCTCAAAAGCTCTAAATGTCTCTGCTTCCGCTTGTATTCGCGGTATTTTGTGTTCAGAACCAGATGTTGTCACTCTCGAATTGTTCCTGTGCGCGTGGATCTTTGACGTGACAACGCCGGAGCTGCTTTGACCAATGAAATCATCGCTGCAGAGGTTGACGTTGACGGTCAAACGGTTCTACCAAACGAGCCCAACGGGAGATGAGGAGCTACACGGCTGCTCTTCATCTTTTAGCTATCTATCTATCTAATACAGTAAAAAATATGGTACCAGGCATATGTTCAAGCCGAGCCTCAAAGGATAAGCAGTAGAAAACACCGGAAGACGAGGGAGCGAATGAGTAACCGCCCCTCTGGGACGCTGTAAGAAGCAAAGTGAACGCTCCCCCGTAACGGCAATCGATCATTTTATTGGTTCATTCTTTTGATCCGTGCACCTGTATCTGCACTGGAAGCAGGAAGTAGCTACGCGTGTTGGAACGTGTGCGTGTGTGTATGTGTGTGTTGACTCCTACAGTGTAGCTGTAAACACATACAGGCGGGTATAAATAAGCACAGTGTGTTTGGAGGTGTTTGAGTCGAGATCGAGTCCATTTTGCTCCGAAACGTCGCTGTGCTCAGAACAGTCTGAATGTTATCACGGGGCTCAGGTTCAAAACAAAACAGTCTCATCCTTTCAACTCAGTTTGACACTTTGTCGCCGTCTTTTCATCGAGCTGTTCCAAGACAAAATGCTCCTTTGCTGTTTTGGGGAGAGAAAAAAACAACAACAAACGACACATCACACTTTGTACCAAAACGGAGACGGAAATAGACTCAAAGACGTGCGGACATGGACAAGACACACACACGCAGGAAAGAGCAGGCGAGGCGAGAGTGAGAGTGAGAGAGGAGACTGGAGAAGGAGAGAATAAAAGCAATGGGACTTGTTCCCAATTAGGTGAATGTCAGCGTGCACACTGATGCTCTGTGCTCATTTTAGAAATGTCAGGCGGGCCATCAGCGCTCTGGCGGCGGCTGCAAGTGCGAGCGACGCAGGTGGGACCGCTGTGTTATGACCGGGGACACACACACACACACATACACTCACACACAGCCGAGGCCCAGACACACACGTTATTAAACTACAATATCTACGCATTAGCACAGCGGAGGAATTGACTGCATCTGCGAGGGAATTGCGTCTCCGGCGAAACGGCCATCCTCAGCGGGCGTAATGGCCGCCGCGTCTTCCTCCCAGACGCTCCGGCTATTCTGGGGGAAATAAAGGACGGTTGATTGTGTGTTGATACTGTGTCCCCGAGCCAATTACTGTAGTGGAGAGAGAAAACCAAATGGTGTGTGTGTGCGTGTGCGTGTGCGTGTGCGTGTGTGCGTGTGTGTGCGTGTCTTTAATTAGGCTTGCTGTCACGGAATATGAACTTGTGCGTCTTGTGTGTGTTTGTTTCAGCTGAATGTGATCTTCCTCGGCATCGCGCTCTATAAGATGTTCCATCACACGGCCATTCTCAAGCCCGACTCCGGCTGCCTGGACAACATCAAGTAAGTGTGTGTGTGTGTGTGTGTGTGTGTGTGTGTGTGTGTTTTACAATCATCTGAATCTGCTGTTCAACTAAAAAGCCAAAAACAACGATCGTCAATTTTCAATCGTCACTGATTCAATGGCATTGAGTTCAGTCCTGATCTGTGTGTGTGTGTGTGTGTGTGTGTGTGTGAGAGAGAGAGTGTGTGAGTGTGTGTGTGTGTGAAGTATGTCGTACGACGCACATTTCACCCTTTTCCTCTGACACGACTTCCAAGACGGCGTCCATTGAAGTCAGGGTGTTATTATTCTCCGCCGTGTCACCATTAGTCACATCAGCCCTGCGAGAGAGTGTCACTGAAATATGACTTCATCCCCACCACACTTCCCTCTAATAAGCCAACTAATCAGCAAGCCGTTACTTCCCTATTCCACCGCCGCTCCAGACAAAAGGCTGAGTATTAATTCAAACAATATGCGGCGGCTCAGAGTTCAGCGCCGCGGAGAGGCACGGGATCAGAATGTGTAATGCCAATCGTCCAAGAAACCAAGGAAGAAGAAGTAAAACCCTTCTCTTCCGACCGCCCGCTCGTTGGATTTATGATTTACACATTTACTGTCGTTCCCTGGGTTCTGGTTTTGGCGGCGGATCTGCTCGCCGCTCCTCAGACGAGCGGAATCAAACACCGCCGCTTGATGAAAGATGCAAATCAAAGAGTCATTTTAGGAATTTTTGTTATTCTTTTTAATCTGTTTCACCTCATTAGTCGTGTTGTATTTACTGTGGTTCATCTGTTAGTTAATCATCATCACCGCCCTCATCTTTTCTTTTCTTTTCTTTCTTCCTCCTCATTTTCCAACGCCATCATCCTCACTTGTCTTTGTTGTGGACTGGCTCTGGGTAAGGCCGCTCTCCAGTCAAACACGCCTGCCCTGTTCTGGGAGGGAAGCGTGGTTTTGATTGGCGTGCTTGTTGTTCCGTGTGTGAGTGTGTGTCTCTGAACCGGCCCCACTTATCTATGCATGTCCCTCAATTAACCAAGACTCCGCTGCCTCCTCGGCCGCCCTGTAACACAGATGACTTGTTGGTGTGTGATTTGCGAGCTCCTCTGACCTATAGAATGTGCTGCTGAAATATTATAATGGTGAGATGTGAATGGGGAGGGAGTGGGGCGGCCGAGAGAGAGCGAGAGAGAGCGAGAGAGAGCGAGAGAGCGAGAGCGCGACTCCAGGGAGTAATGCGGAGGGAGAGGTGTAATGGAGGAATGGGAAGGAGAGGGATGAGTGTACCCTTTATTGAAGAGGGTCGTCAGACGAGCTTTATTGGAGGTTCTGTCTCGCCTGAGCGGTGCCACGGAGGGCAACATCAAATCAATCACCTCCGTCTCACTCACTTACTCCCCTCCTCCCTCTCCCTGACTCTCCTAATACCTGTCCCCCTCTCTCTCTGTCTCTCTCTCTCTCCCCTCTCTCTTCCCCTTCCATTGTCTCCCGTCTCCTCCCAGCAGAGGTGCTCGCTGCCCAGTCAGCCAATCAAATTAACAGCCATCATCGCGGCCGTGGCAGAGCAGAAAGTGTGACCTTTAGTAGGAAATGTCATTTATAATGGCTCTAATGTCCCTCTACTTACTGCCCAGTGGATCCACTCACATGGCCTCCTGCACACACACACACACACACACACTCGGGGGATGACTTACACTGCATACATATGCTTCAACAGCAACCAAATGCCTCTGACATTTGGCCTTTATGACTCACTTCTGCACACGCTTCACTCAAACTGGAGGCTCACAGCCCCGAAAACTTTTATTGAATTCCTTTCCATTAAATTGTTATAGTCACGACTCAGCTAACAGACTTCAAGACCCACTCCCCCCCTGTGAAAACATCCCCCCTTCTCCGCACGCACTCATATGGAAGTGACATGGAGAGGCTGACATGTTTGAGACGTCTCCTCCTCCTCCTCCTCTCCCTCTCCCTCCTCCTCCTCCTCCCTCTGTCGTGATAGTAATCTATATGAGCAAATACATTCTCTCCAGCCCACTCTAAAGCTTTGAATGAAGCCTTTCTTACCGCTGTGTTATGACTTCACTACAACCAGACGAGCCTCTCATATAATGCCACATAAAACAAAACACCGAGCTTAACGTTTAATGTGAGACGGCGGAGGATGATCCCGGAGAAGACACACACACTACTTGATAATTGCATCTTGCAGCCGTGGGATCCAGATGATGTTGACGCGAGCTCACTAAGCTCTCGCCCTCCTCTCTTTGTTTCCCTGCAGATCCTGGGTGATAGGGGCCATCGCTCTGCTCTGTCTGCTGGGCCTGACCTGGGCCTTTGGTCTGATGTACATCAACGAGAGCACGGTGATCATGGCCTACCTGTTCACCATCTTCAACTCTCTGCAGGGCATGTTCATCTTCATCTTCCACTGCATACTACAGAAGAAGGTGAGAGAGACGCACGCACGCCGGCGTTTTTTTCCCACGCAGAAACGCGGAAGAGCCGGGGGGAGAGATAGAAGGCAGGACAAACACGCGCCCGCCCGCACGCTTCAGCTGGTGGTTCAGCTCCCTCTCAGAACTCCTCCCTCCTCTTTTTAACACACGATTGCCACTTTTATCTGTTAAAGTAGGACCGGCCGTGAGGATTAGAGCTGTTTCAGAGTACATATGCATCGCTCCTCACGCTGAGCGCTTTTCCAAGAAGGAAACACATCCGGAGGTGTTTTTTTTTTTTTAAATACAATCTCTCCCACACACTGTCCGTGCCTGGGAGTGCCAAGGAAGAGAAGGGAGCGGAAGGAAAATCCATCAAATCCCCAACGCGCCGCTTTGGCTTTAGTCCAGTGGGAAATTTGTTAGTTTTCCACGTATGACCAGTAAACAAGCGGCGTGTACGTGTGTGTGCGCGCGTCCGTACGTCTTAGCTTTGTGTCAAGCTATGTGTCAGGCCTCGGGATCGGGTATCCAGAGAGATGTCCTCTAGAGCGCCGCCTAGGTTTTCTTTGGCCTGCCGCCCAACGCGGGTTTCTCCCAAGATGCATGGAGTAAGTCGGCGCGCAGCTGTTCAAACAGAGCATGTGGCGTTTCGCGTCTGCCAGTCCAACAAGCTTGTTAAAAAGCAATTACGGTCCTATTTGTTCTAACTTGATTGGGATCTAAATGCAGATGTTCCATGTGCGCGAGTGCGTCGTACGTCTCCCCGCGGAGAACGTCCGCTTCACACGGAGACGCCGGGAGTCGGGATGTCGGGGCAGATGTTGATGGGGAAACTTTATCAACTTAATCCTTTAACGTCTACATTTTCTGTCGATGATGGGTTTGAAGAAGGAATTACGGAAGGGAGGAATTTAGGGGCTGATACATGAAGTTTAGCTCTCCCCCCCTCGTGTGTCGTTACTGAAATACACACGGGAGTCGTTTGTTTTCCCTGTAACACCACTCGCTCCCTCCCTCCCTCCTTTCCTCCCTCCGTCCCCCCTGCCAGGTGCGCAAAGAATACGGCAAATGTCTGCGCACGCACTGCTGCAGCGGCAAGAGCGTGGAGACGTCCATCTCCTCGTCCAGTAAGACCACCACCTCGCGGACCCCCGGCCGCTACTCCACAGGCTCACAGGTGAGCTTACCTGCCTGCACGCCCGGACGCTACAGCACAGCAGACTCGCAGGTGAGGCCGCAGCGAGGGCGCGGGGGGTCGTGGCCTCGGCTACTTCCCCTACTCCCAAGGTCAGGTGGAGCGAGCGAGCAAGCGAGCGTGTGGTGAGAGTGTGTGTGTGTGTGTGTGTGCGTGTGTGCATGGCTGATGTGTGTGGTCGTGTTGAGAGTGATGCAGCTCCACCACCTGACTCACACACACACGTACGTACATGAGGTGGGCGTACACAGAGGTACTAACGGGCGATTTCTCTCCTCCCACCTTGTTCCCACTTCTCCCGCCTCACCTGCACTGTTTTGCTCTCTGTTGCACATTCCCGGCTCGTTTCCATATTATTTCGCTCACCATGTTTATCCCCCCTTCTCTTGCCACAACCCCCCTCCCTCCCTCCCTCTCCCCCTCTTCCCCCCTTCACGCCATCGACCACTGCTCCTCCACACATGCTGTCTCTCTCTCTCCCCCCCTCTCTTCTCTGCTCTCTCGTCCCGCGTGCAGAGTCGCATCAGGCGGATGTGGAACGACACGGTGAGGAAACAGGAGTCCTCCTTCATCACCGGAGACATCAACAGCTCCACCACGCTCAACAGAGGTAACCACGGGACACCTACCATCCTCCTCCTCCTCACTGTCACTATGTCTGCTTTATTAATAGCAGGAGGCTCAGACGGCTGGCTGACTGCGCTGTCATTCAGCGAAAGGCGCTCCGAGTCCCTAAAATTATGATTAGGCTGAGGCGTGCGAGGGAAGATATTACCGGAGCGTCGTGCGAATCAGCTTCTGGCGACTCCAAAGGATAAACTTTACAGCCAGGAGCTGTCGTCTCTCGTCAAAGCGCTAACATCAACCAGATTGAGTAGTAGGCGCAGCGTCCGACCCTTATCCTTTTTCTCCTCAAGGAGAGTCGTCGCTTTTCACAGCATTCCAGTGTGAGAACATTTCTAGGCGTTTTGGCGGTTCCAGCTGAGCAGGAACACGGAGGTGCGCCGGATTTAGGAGCCCGGCGACGAGCAAAATGTAGTAGTAGAGTGTCAGTCACCGCTCGCACCGCAGCACAGGAACTATATACGGATAAAGACTCGACTTACTGGAGCAAACCAAACCTCGGCTGTCTTACAACGCCGGAATCCCGCTGCAGATTTGCGAGGACACGTATAGAACTCCTGCAGTATATATGTTTTTCTCCTCCCTATATGAGATCGGGGTCTATACGGTGCAGCTTATCGTCCTGCATGCAGCCGTCTGTACTTATCAGGCTTTTAAATATGTATCAGGCCGAGTTCACTCCTCTGTTCCCAGTGTGTTTGTCCGCGCCCCTCTAGTGTTAGCGACTGTAATATACGATAAGGAGAGAATCCACGGGGCCGGCTGTCTCACGGCTCGGGGTAATGAGGATATAGACACCCAAACAGCCACACACACACACACACCGTCACACACACACACACATGCAAACGGCGCCATTTGTTAGTCTCTAAGTCGAGGTGTGGCCCTCGCTTCCTTTAGGCCACTAATAAGCTGTTAGCATGACAGATTGATGCTAAAGCAGACACGGTGTGTGTCAGCTGCTGAATTATCGCACACTTAGCGCGGCAGGATTAAGACGTGCCCCCCCCCTCCCTTCCCCCCCCTCCTTCCTTCCTCGCCCGTTTTTTTAAAAGTATAGCGCCCAGAGCTGCTTAGCCCGTAGAGTTAAACTACAGTAACGACACACTGTGGCTTAGCGAATACGGCCGGAATGGAATAAATTGGATTTCCTGACAGGCAATTGACTTGTTGGAATGAAGGCAGAGCAGAATGGAGGAGGAATGTCTTCGTTTTAACGCGAAGTTTATATTTCTGCAGTTATGGCGGTGTACAGAGCGGAGGATATGTCCCCGACACGCATTAAAGTCCTTCAGATTGTCCACTCTTTCGGATTTATTCCACATTCATCCTCCCCGGAGTTTTTATGCCAGCGCCCACGGAAGTTGCGTATTATTTTAGTTTAAATTAAATGCTCCTGTGCTGCTGCATGTGTGAGTAGCATCATTTCAGAAACGGTCCCGCGTGTGTGGGTGTGTGTGTGCAGAAGGAGGTGGGACGGCCGTTTGTCTTCTGTTTGCCTCTCTGTCTTAATGTGTACATGATCTGTCTCCCACCCAGAGGAGGAAATGCACTGAGAATCACTATTTTTGTGGCCTTAGTGTCCATTACCTGTCCTATAGTCATGCTTCTCTGCTCAACTGTGACCAACTACAGCACAATACACTATGCTACCCCCTCTCTCTCTCTCTGTCTCTCTCTCTCTCTCTCTCTCCCTCTCTCTCTCTCTCTCTCTACCTCTCTCTCTCTCTCTCTCTCTCTCTCTCTCTCTCTCTCTCGCTCTCTCTCTCTTGCTCTCTCTCTTTCTTTCTCTTTCTGTCTCTCCCTCCCTCTTTCTGTCTCTCCCTCCCTCTCTTTCTCTCTCTCTCTCTCCCCCTCTCTCTCCATCCCTCCCTCCCTCTCTCTCTCTCTCTCTTGCTCTCTCTCTCTCTTTCCCTCTCTCTCTCCCTCCCTCCCTCTCTCCCCCCTCCCTCTCCCTCTCCCTCCCTTCCTCTCCCTCTCTCTCTCCCTCCCTCTCTCTCCCTCTCCCTCCCTCTCCCTCTCCCTCTCCCTCTCCCTCTCCCTCTCCCTCTCTCCTCTGCCTGTATGCCGCGGCTGCAAGAATGAGTTTGTCCAGCTTCTCCTCGGCTCAAACCTCAGACTGTGTTTGCGTGTTTGATTTACTTGTCCTCTTCCTCTCTCTCTCTCTTCCTTCCACACACTCACTCTCCTCCATCTCACTCTCCTCCTGTCCTCTCCTGCCTCACGCGCCTCCACTCCTGCGTCGGCGTCCACGCGCGCTCTCTCTCTCTCTCCCTTCCTCCCTCCCTCTCTCTCTCACGCTCTACCTCCGCTCTGCCTCTGTTTCTCTCTTGACTTGGCTGTTGCTTTTCCTCCCTCTTCCTCCCTCGATTTGGCTGTTGCTCTTCCTCTCTCTCTTTCTTTCTCTCTCTCTCTCTCTCTTTCTCTGCCTGTACCAGGAGCCATGGCTAATCATCTTATAACTAATGCTCTCCTTCGTCCCCATGGTACTAACAACCCTTATAACACTCTCCTGGGGGACTCGGCAGTCTATAACAACCCGGCGGTGGGCATGTACAACACCCAAGGTGTGCCTCGTGTTCCTATTACAACTATTCTGTATTTGGTAAAAAAGTTTTATTTCTCATGACTTTGACTTCGTTTTGCACGCTTCTTCCATTTTGTAATGTTTGCCACTGTGACACACTTCTGCCTGTATGTCTTATCAGGCCTCATGATGGCTCCCGAGTGAGGCAATCAATCTTCCTCTGGGGACCCCCCGCTGGGCACTTCCCTCACACATAGAGAGCATAAACGCTGAAATAAAAAATTGGGCTCATAATTTATCGAAATAGCAAAATGAGTTCACGCGCCGATTTATGATCTACCTTCGACACGCGCTATATATTATTGTTTGCAAATTCAGCATATCCCTCATTAGCCCCTCGGGAGCCATGAAGCATTTGCCGTATTTTATGTGAACGTTCTGTTTTATATGTTCTTCATTTTGAATGTGGTCTTTATGTGACAGTTGGGACTCGTGTGTTGCTTCGTTTCCACGGTGTTTGAAACGCAATTTATGAGGTGTTGTGTTTCCTGTGTGTGTTACGTTAGAATAACAGGCCTGTTGACATGAAGGACCTGGAATTAAGACTCCATAGGATTCCATTCTGTCTTTGTTAAACCTTCTCCGTGTTGGTGAAAGTTGTTTCTCTGAATGTGTCTCCTCTCTCTCTTCTCCTCCATGCTGTCCATTAGCACCTTACCGCGACACAAGTATGGGTTTCATTAATACTCTTCTACTTCACTAACATTGACTTTCTTCTCCCTCTTCCTGCCGCCTGTCAAACGGCTCCTGGGCCCCGTTTTGTTTGGCTGTCAGCCATGTTAAATAGCCATTACAAACCCTTAGCTAATCCATGAAATCTGGTCATCTTCCTCGGTTTGTTGGCGTAGCGTTCCACGAGCCGGAGCGAAGCATTCATTCTGCCAGTCAACGCTGTTTATTTGACTGTTTATTCTTTATAAACGTGGAAACTCCTCAACCATTTAAAAAGAAAAAAAATCAATCACTGTCTTGTTTTTAACCCGAATCCATCTTTGCTCTTTTGTGTTGCCGTGGCGCTGGCAGTAATTGAGAGAAGAAAGTACTTCTGAGGTTTCTCTTAAATGCTTGATGGATTTCTCTCCTAAAACGTCAACACGTTGTTACTTTTTAGTCCTCAATTTACGGCACAAACCATCATATCTTACAATAATAAGAGTCTTTGTTCTGAGAAATCCATTTTGCTCCCCGCTCCTTCATCCAAGAGTCCTGATAATTGTCCGTCTTTACTTCAGAGGGCATCCTGAACAATGCAAGGGACTCCAGCGTCATGGATACGCTCCCGCTCAACGGTAACCATGCCAACAACTACAGCATGGCCAGCAGCGAGTACCTGAGCGACTGCGTCCAGATTCTGGATCGCACCGGGGGCTACGGTACCCATAGCAACCACAAGGAGACCACCCTGGAGAAGAAGATCCTCAAGGAGCTCACGTCCAACTACATCCCCTCCTACCTCAACAACCACGAGAGGTCAACCACCGAGCGCAACCACAACCTGATGAACAAGCTGGTCAACAGCAACCTGGCCAACGGAGGTGATTGATCTGTTGATTGCAATAAAGTTACAATCTTCCAAATCGACAAACATTTCATTGAATTCATTCATGTCATGGAACGACACATCTGATTGGCCGGCTGTGGGCTGGGGGCGTTGTTCTGTCCAGCTGGCCAATCAAAGCATGCGTGTGTGTGAGTGATTGGGTGAGTGTGTGGGTGAGTATGTGTGTGCGCTGCTGTTCATCATTCTCCTGCTGTAATATTTGACATGATTAGCTGTTATTACCTCAAATGTTCTGGCCCTGTGGAAGTGAGGTGGTCACATGTCAGCCAGCTAACGCCGCCGCCGCTCCCGATGGTTCTTGCAGGCAGTCTGGCAGGAGGAAGCAGCAGCAGCAGCAGCAGCGGCGTGGGCGGTTGCGTTGGCAGCGGCAAGGAGGACAACGGCCCCATGGTGCTGGACAACCCGGCGGCCTTCCCCCACGAGGAGAACCTGGGCCTGGAGATCATCCGAGAAGAGTCCAACGCACCGCTCCTGCCGCCGCGGCCCCCTCCGCCGGACAGCCACCCGCCGCCGCCCCCTCCTCCCCACAGCTTTGCCCGGCCGCGCCGCATCCCCCAGGAGACCAGCGAGAGCTTCTTCCCCCTGTTGACCAACGAGCACACCGACGAGCAAACACAGTCGCCCAACCACAGAGACTCGCTCTACACCAGCATGCCGGTGCTGACGGACCTCCCGGACGGGCAGATGAACGGTTTAACGGACGGAGAGGAGGACAGCTCCGGGGAGCTGCAGCCCTGTAAGAGCGCCACGGCTCCAGAGCTGGATGATGTCTATTATAAGAGCATGCCCAACTTGGGCTCCAGGAACCATCTGCACGAGCTGCAGAGCTATTACCACATGGGCCGTGGTGGCAGCGATGGATACATGGTGTCCACCAGCAAGGAGGAGTCTGATTCGTCACCTGAGGAGCCGCCCATAGACCCTTCCCACCTGGTGACCAGTCTATAGAGCCAAACTGGAGACTTCTGTCCCTCCCAAGCCCGATGTCACAGTCCGGACCTTGCAATGAAAATCATTCTGTGTTGTTGATTGACAGACTGAGCTGAGCCGCTCCAGGATTGATGTGCTGAGTTCACGAGAGCAGGGATGATTGGATGTATGTTGGCGTGATGGTGCAGCCTGACGGGACGATGCTGAGAGCATTTTTGTGAACATCAGTCAGGAGCGGAACTTAAAAACCCAGACAGGAAAAGGAAGTGGGAGGGATTCTGTAATTTTACTCTACCTGTTACGTTACTTTGCAATGTTTGTGCGGAACACAGCCCAACATGTTGCTCTATATGGACCTCTAGCAGCTCATAGCATATAGTCTCTCTCCACTGCGTCACTACAGGGGCGCCGCCGCCCTCAGCCCTGGATAAAGAAGCTCTTTCTGTCTTAATGTCTGTCTGTCTGTCTGTCTCTCTCACTTTTAAAGATATATAAAGGGATGATGTTTCCACCTGTCCAGAGGATGGAGCAGGACTTTACACCCCCAGAGGTCACACACACCAACCGGCCCCCACAACAAAAGGCTCCACACCCTACGACCTGCCAATCAAGTGGAGGATGTATCATATCTGTCCCCTGAAAAACTCCTGAACCGAGCAGCCAAACTGTACCAATATCACACTGATGTGCTCTTCCTGTTCGTATCTGCTAAACTGGACGTGTGTGTGTGTGTGTGTGTGTGGGCTGACGTAACATTCCTGCAAGTTGTAGTGACTGCGGCTACTGTGTATTCCACTGAAAACAAAGAAGGAAGATCATATTACACCAGACTTGACTTTAAGAAAAAAAAAATAAGAAAAAAAAGAATGGGTTGCGTTTCTTCTTCTTTCTTCTGTAAACGTTTTCGGTTATCAAAAGGATGACAAAGAGATCACACACAGTTTCTATGTATTGTACAGAATACAGATACAGATACAAATGTTGCATATGACCAAGTCTCTTTTTTCTTAACGATTTTGAGTTGCAAACCTTTTGTCTGTTGGGCTTTGGTTTTGTTCTGTTCTGTTCTGTTCTGGTCCCCATGTAGACGCCAGAACACGCAGAGGAACGCCGGCTCAGGACGCTCTTTCTTTTCCTACAGAGACAGTAAACTTACATATACGCCCCCACACAGAATTTTGTCTTTTTATAGCGACACCCTTATCACTTTTTTTTAAGTTTGGAAATCTATTGTTACTATATTTTACCACTGTGTAGATTCAAAACCTGAAGGGAAGATGAAATATGGCTGTTTTTTAAGGTGGAATGACTCCCAAACAGACCCCGGTTAGGAGAGATGTGATGTGTTAAGTCTTTGCTGGATGTTGGTCTCATCTCGTCGGTCCTTTTCGAAATGGAACGTTTCCTTTTCGGAGGAGCCGGAGGGGAACAAAGACGGAGGTGGCAGATATTTGGAATGGGACAAAGGTGATATATACCCAGCAAATCCTCTCTTTTGCCAAGCTGACATTAGCGTTTTACTGTGGCCCGTTGGAGATGTTATTGTCCGGGATGGAACACTGCCAGTCATAAATGTCAGCGTGAAGAAAGAACGAAAGGAAGGAAAATGTCACGATGACACCTTGTATGTGTACTGACCGTGTGGAACCCTGCACACAGCCGCACTGTCCCACATGGGAAGCCAATGTTTACTTATTTAGCAGGGGGGGGGAAGTGTATGAAGTGTAGCTTGCACATGTGTCCCATGAGCCCCCTTCACCCCCAAACCCCCCCAGAGAGAAATTATTTATTTATCTGTTTATTGGTTTAAAGACAGCAGAGGAACCTTGGAGGAGTGACAGCTGGCTTTATGCAGGAGTAAACAAAGTGGCACTGAGATTGCTTTATTTTTTCCTTTGTTTTTTTTAAATTATTACGATCCTGATTATTCTTACAATATTATTGGTAATTATTTATTCCTTTTGTATGGGTTCAAAGTTGAATGATCTCATAACTAATATTTGTTGTAACAGTGAAAGTTGTTTGCCAACAAATAAATTACTGACATAGCTTTGCGGCTTTTGTGTCTCGTGAGTGTTAAACTGTAATTAAATCCGAATGAAACGCAAACACAGCGACGCTACGCTGCTTTCCACCCAAACACACACTTCTGGCCTTTTGATTGGATCACATATGTATGCATGCCGCCATCAGAGGATCCGGGGTGTTTGATTCCAGGGTGAATTGTTGGGACATCAGACGTAGCTCCTAGCTAACGCGACGTTAGCTAGGAGAGTTTATGAATTCCTTTTCTTTTATTATCCGATGTAAAAAGAAACTACGGGCATAAAGTTGTTTTGGTGGAGATTACACACTTAAAGCTGAGTGCATAAAAGTGCTTACAGGGGCTGAAACTAATCTGCCATTTATGACGTGTGTGATGTGTCTTACGTTGTCACACAGTGCGGAAATGGACCAAAGCGCGTTCCCAGCGTTCCCAGTCATAGAGTTTAATCACCCAGCGCTCCCGTCCCAGACACTCACTTTCCAGAATAGGTAAGAAAATGACCAGACAAATGCTTTGGCGATACTTTACTGTTGTATTTGTGTCCTTGCCAACAGGAAGGTTTGTCTGGACTTGGCCACATACACACTCAGAGAGGAATCTGTGTGTTATTGAGGACTTCCCAGTCTCTTACCTGCTTTGATCATTGATTCGGTTTGAGTAAAGAAAAAGAGGCGCTGGAAAAATAATGAGCAAAGGCAGAGGAGTGGAGTAAACGGAAAGAGAGAGAGAGAGAGAGAAAGACACTATGAGGGGAGGCATCAAAAAGAGAGAAATTGATTTTTTAAAAATGTGTTTAATTTTCTTTCAAACTAGCTGGAGCCGCCAAACTCTCACCCTCCCACGATCCCTTCCTCATTATTTGGCCCTCTCTCTCTCACCCTCTCTCTCTGTCTATGTCTCTCCCTCTTTCTGTCTCCCTCTCGCTCTCTCTCTCTCTCTCTCCTCCCTGCAACCCTGCCAGTAGCAGGCTGATTAAACGAGCGTTGGACTATGTGGGTCATATCTCTGCTGGAGCGCTCTGATCGGTTAGTGATGCCTGACTGTGTTATCTTCCTGCTCTCTCTCTCTCTCTCTCTCTCTCTCTCTTTCTCTCTCTCCCTCTCTCTTCCTCTCTCTCCGCGTCCCTACTTCAAGGGAAAGGCATTCGGTGTGTCTTACAAGGAGACGCGTCTCTCTCGGCCTCGGCTCTGAACACCAAAGGCAGAAGGCGTCGAGGATGAGCCGCAGAGAGACGTTTGCAGGGAATCAACCGGATGTTTAATTAATTATTGTTGGGGAGCCAATATGAAACGTAATGTTTCAGCGATAACATGGAGGTACAAGAAGTGCAACGTAATGAAGCCTCTCAAGAAAAGCCTCCCGTAGATTAGCCGGGCTACAATGTGCTGACACCCATGTAGAACAGAAGTGCAGTTACTGGGCTATTTATGCAGACAAAATTCAAATTAAACTTTCAGCAACTGTTCTATTTGTTATGTTTCTTTGTCCCATTTCTCCAGATTCCAATTGTTTCAATTCCCGGCCCCAAATTTCCAGTCGTCATTAGGAGTAATCCATCACACGCTCAGGAGGACGGAGGAGGAGGCGATGTCACGGCTCACATGTGGAGGACACCTGTTTGTTTATTCCCAAACTATTTAATCATGTATCATTGGAAGTTAATATTAGGCTGCAGATAATAAATCAAATTTCATTCAGAGGCTCCGCTTGATTGATTTTCTGTCTGGCTAATCTTTTCTCCCAGCTATTCCCTAAATACTGTGTGACAGATGCAACCTGGCGTGCCATCAGAATACAGCCCGAGCAATATATGTGAATGAATGAATAGTAACAAGCAGCCCCAGTTGTGAATCGGATATTACATTGTGTGTGTCTGTTAATTAAGGCAAGTATGACATTTAAAAGTGAGTTTGAATTTGATTAAATGCTGAAAATCAGCCCATCCATATACAGGGTGACATTTCAACATTTCCATCCCATTTCCCTCTTCTGCGTTGTGCAGCACTTTAAAGCAGCCCAGACATTTTCCCCGTGTTCAGGTTCAGATTAAACAGAGTGGAATGGAACACGTGACTGCACATCCTGAAATTGTTGGAATTTATCGTATCGCGTTCCTGCAAATTTAATTCTATTGCTGAGGAATTCCATCCATCCTGAGGTGACCGTCGCAGGGGTGATTAGAAGCGCACACACACACACGCGCGAGCTCTCACTGTTACACGACCATAATTAGTCTTTCTCCATTATCATATTATCCTGTGAATGGCTCCTACCTCTGGAAACACATCAAAATGCACAGTAGTCCCTCAGCCGACCTGTGTGTGCGCGTGTGTGTGTGTGTGTGTGTGTGCGTGTGCATACTTAGCCGTGTCTACGCCGGCTCATCTGGCAGCCTGTGTGCTGTGAGCAGATGCACTCTCGCTTGTCGCCTCCTCACCTCAATTTTCCGTAAGAGTGCTCATTGGCAGAAAAACACTTAACAGGTGCACGCAGGCCGTCGTGAATAATTTACTCTTACTTGGCAAAACAGGGGAAGAACGACATTAAACAAAAAGAGTGAGAGACGAGAGAGGGAGAGAGTGACCAAACATCCGTCGGCCTCCCTTCCCTTTTTTTGTTTGAGGTCACACACACCCCCATGCATGTTTAATTGGCTTTGGGATGCTATGGCGCATTGTGCTGTGGCGGTGGCGGCGGTGGCGGTGAGTCAGACGCGCTGTGCCATTTCCGCAGTGGAGCCTTTTTCACTGAGCCTCGGCAATGGCGGTTACTATTTGGCGGGAGAAGATGAGGTTCCAGTCACCAGCCGGCGTGACAGATAGACGCTGGACTCCCGCCTGGAGGTCAGAGCCGCTTCAAATCACCGTTTGGAATTGAGACGTTTAGTTTTCCTGCTCGCAAAGGAACTTATAAGGTGTCTATTCTTACCCGTCACTCTGCTCTCTTGTCGGTAAGGAGCCTTAGCGTGAGATGTCTTGGTACTTGGGACGAGTTCAAAAGCCAAACAAGCGGAACAACTTTCAAGAAAAAACAAACAGGAAAAACTTTGATACACACAGGTTTCTGTTATGTTTGGCTGTCGTGAATAAGACATTGATCTGATTGGAGACAGACCGAGACAGACCGAGGAAGCTCAGGCGGTGGAACGTGGTCGACTTCAGAAGCAGGACTGCATGTTGGTAAGAAGGTCTGCATCGGGTTACGGCCTTCTTAATTAGTGCGACTCGTATTTGGACATCGAGTGTCAAAACAAAAGCTGGTTCCAATATTGGAAATCATATACGCGCAGGAAAACGTGGCCTGTATGAAAAGCGACATGTGTGCATGCGGTTTGTTTAGACTGAGAGAGAAACACAACACGATACAAAGGCGATACAAATGGGATTTCTCGAGAAATAACAGAGAGTTTTTACGACAAACCAACTAAATATTGAGCACTTGCGGTGTTATTATTATTATCACTATTTCATTTGACTTTAAGAGCAGAATTAAAGCTCAACATCTACATTCATTATCATATTTGATGTGTGTTATAAAAGTGGATTATAAATAAATGATTGAATTATAAGGAAATCTCCACTCGGTGCTTTTATAACCAACATGCTTTAAAAACTTCATCACCCTTCACAACCCAGTTTGTTCCAAAGTATCGCCTGGGATACAAATTGGACGCATTCCATATCGGAGCACAATAGAGTTAACTTCATTCTGGAGTTAATTAATTATTGGATGTGTTTTCAGATATTGCGGTGCTTCTTCAGCAGAGGCAGACGAGGTCAAGCGGAGCTGGAGGCAGCAGAACTCGGGGCAGCGCCTCGGTCCCTTGCGGCCCAGATCATGATGAAAGCTTATTTGTTTAGCCAAAGCAAAGGAAATAGCTCTCACACACACACACACACACACACACACACACACATACACACACACATTCCCTGTCTTACTGTGACCAAGATTGCCAACCCTCTTATTTTAGATTTATTCTCCCGACCCACTTTTCTTTATCTTTCCCTGTATGAATGTGTCAAAATAATCTCCCTCTGCCATTCATATCCAGCGCAATATGAGGCGACGCAGCAGGTGCTTCGCCTTGTAAGATTGTTGTTATTATCATAATTGATGTTACTTGTGTGTCCTTGCTTCCTGGTCAAAAGTTTCAAAAGGGAAATTGTGCGTTTATGATGAGCAAAGTCGATCAAACTCCAGATCCATTGTGCTGTAATAAATAACGTCTGGATTCGGCCGATATGGCGACAAATATGTCGAAGAAATATAAATTAGAAGGGGGGGGAACAAACACCAAACACAAAACGTCAAAAAAGCTAATGTTAAACGGCTACTAAGTGCACATCATAATTATTGAATCTGTGCCGTGGACACATTCACAATAGGCGGTTAATTGTTAGTTAAAGCAGCAATATGAATCTGAAAGTTTTTCTGGGGTGGAAATGGCACAATAGTGATACAAGGCAACAATAGAAGCGTCTGAGTGTGACAGATAAATGAGCGGGTGCGGACGACAACAGTGGTGTGAAAGAGTAACGCGGTAAACACACAGGCGAGACGAAGAGTGGCGAGGAAGAGGAGGAGGGAAGAGGAAGACCGTCCACTTAGTTTAGTCCAAACGGTGGTTTTCCAAGGGGCCCCCTTCGCTCCCTCCTCTTCTGCTGATTGGTAATGAGGCCCAGCTGCAGTATAGTGGGCCCAGCGTGCGGGGGGCCTTGATTGCTTGCTGCTTACTTGAGCGGGCAGAGATGTTGGGCGAGGATGCCAGGGACTGCACGGTGAGCCGGGAAGGGAAGGGAAGCTGTCGGTAATGAAGAGATCTCAGCTTTCCTCTGGAGATTTCAGACTCGACTTCCTGAGATTTTAAGGTAAAGAGCACAAACACTCCAGGTTTTGCTTCTGTCACATGCAGGAAATGTGGCGTTGAGGGTTTATTTACATATTTGAATGTTGACAGACGCGTTTATCCATCAACGATACAGACCTCATCCTCATATCCTCACTTCTTCGTCTTCTTCTTCTTCGAAATCCATTTCCCCAAGTGGTGAATCTGAGCTTGAGTGATCTGAGCTTTACTGTGTGTTTACAGAGTGCGTCTGACTTTAGACACACAAAGCCGACAGCCTCTCTTCACTCCTGCTGCCACCGCTAACTTATTACTTTTTGCCATCGTGCTGTTTGTGTCTGCGAGAGTTGAATCACTGCAGGCTGGCTGACGGCGATGATGCGGACGGGATGAGACGACTGCTCGATGGAGCCTGTTTGTTTGTTTGTTTGTTTGATTGTTTGTTTGTTTGTTTGTGTGTCTTCTGCTTGGCCCCACCTTCTCCCAGCTGTCTGTGTGACTATCAGGGGGGGTGTCAGTGTGCGTCAGTATATTTGGATTCTCAGGCTGTTGTTGTTTGGATATGAATCATGAATCCATCTCCTCGTTCCCTTCAGGAGATGCCTGGTGCCAGTTGCTATGGCTACAGAGAGACACCTTGCGAGATAAATTTTAACCGGCGAGACTTATTCCTTTTCTCTGCTCCAGCATCTTCCTGTCTTCCTCCCCCGGTGTGACCCGTCCAGCCAGGTTTTGGTTGATTTCCAGGAAGAAATGAAGCTGTTTATGTTGTTTTACTTGGATTTTTGGATGAAATTAAGCTAGTTCCTGATGTGTGTGAAACATTTGCCTCCTCTTTGAATGTGGTGATGAACTGAAGGTGAAACAAGCTCAACTTTTGATTCCATTCCTCTTCTGTTTGACCTCACACATCGGTCCTGAAGCCCTTTCCCGTTTCCACTGCTGCTCTCATGAAAACGTTAAACTGTGAAACAATCAAGGACGCAAAATATAACTTTTGCCAGGGGGCACAAGGTTCAACTTTTAAACGAGTGGCAGGAACACATCTGTGCATGTCGTTATGTCCGTACGACACAACGAGTGTGAGAACTCTTTTTCTCCCCGTGCACAGCTGCTGCGGCGGCGGCTGCTGCTGCTGCTGCTGCTGCTACTCCCAATCTCAAACTCCGCTCGGGTTTCAGGAGATTTTCACACGAGCCGTAGTTAGAGCACATAAATCAAGGGAATGTGAGAATACTAAACGCCTGGAATCTGAAGTTTGGATCAGAGGTTTGGAGGCGTCGGGGGGCGGTGAAGTGTGTGGGCTCAAACATTTACAGGTACCTGCCTCCCTCCTGCGTGTCGCCGTGTTATTTGCATAGATCATAGATATTTGCATGGAATCAGTGGGTGAGCTTGTTGGTACAGTAGACTATTGACACTCACCAATAGCTATTTGGTGTGAGAGGAGGCAATGCAAATATTGGAGTTTACACAAGAAATTGCAGAGGCATCATCAAACACGCAATATGATTAAACTTCCTGCCGGCGTTCGTACCTGCAAGACTGGATGTGATTGATGATTGAAAGATGAATTGATTTCCACAGTCCGCAAGTTCAAAGTAAAACACACACACACACGTACATACACATACCTACACAGTGAGGGTGAGGTGTGTGTGTGTGTGTGTGTGTGATGTAGGAGTGGTTTATACCTTGATGTACACAGTAACAACTCCACATTTACATTCTGTGTGAACAACCAAACAAACCTTATCTTGAATCAAGCCGCACTTGGAGGAAATTAAAACTCGCAATTTAACACAAATTAAAAGTTTACATCAAAGAACTGTGCCGGCGCTCCACGTCTTAGGAGAAAAAGAGAAAGTAATCTCCTGTGGTTTTATGGACGAGGAGGTTTAAAAGTGACATAATTAATAAAATGAGCACACACGGCCGCACGGTCTCCAGCGGGGAGGAAAGTGTCGATACTGAGCGCCGCTTCTGTACGAGGTGATTTATATGTGTCGCCCAGGTTTAATGCCAAAGCAGGAGATGTGATGCCTGATGTTCTGCGCCGCAGTAAAGTTGACAGGTGACAGATTTACCCGCAGCCAAGGGAGGTTCAGGTCCCTGGAAGGAGGATATCACTTCTCAATAAGCTTTAACCACGACAAAGATCTGCTCCTAACCTGAACCTAACACAGCCGGTCGCCGGGCAACAGTCTGAATGGATGGACTAAAAAATGTTTGGTGTTAAATGCTTAATAATGTCTGGGTTGTGTGGGATTTTGTCGAAACTATCCATAATGGAGGTTTGGGTTGTTGACAGGGTTCAACACACACATGGTGAAGGAGAGAGAGAGAGAGAGAGAGAGAGAGAGAGAGAGAGAGAGAGTGTACAGATGGTGTGTGTGATGATCAGAACATGACATGGGTTTGGTGTGCAAAGAAATCAAGTGTGATGATGCGTTCTGATTGGCTGGCTGGCTGTGTGTGTGTGTGTGTGTGTGTGTGTGTGTGTGTGTGTGTGTGTGTGTGTGTGTGTGTGTGTGTGTGTATGTGTGTCTGTGTGTGTGGGTGGGTGGGTGGGGGTTGGGATGTCCCGAAGCCTCACCTCAGCGACGAGGACGACACATTTGTCAACTAACTGAAGCACCTCATCTAAATTTAAAATGTAATTTAAGAACCATTCAGATGTATAAGCCGCATTGCAGCGCACAATATTAACGATTTACCGACAAGCTCTCAGCATGAACACCATCGGCTTCTCTGCGTGTGTGTGTGTGATGTGTGTGTGTATGCAGAGGCATGAATGTGTGGGTTTTATAGAAGTGATTGCATCCGTATGTGTGCAGGCTTTGATGAACTGTGGCCTCTCTAGAACTTCTTCAACGTTCCTTTGTTGTCTGACCAAACTCCAAGAACAAATCTGAGGCCGCTGTGTGATGTTAGCAGCCGATATTCAACCCTCACAGGCAGGAGAAGGATTAAAAAGATGCCGGCGTGTTTGTTGTGTCAGCCAAGGACTCTTCATTATGTATCTGCTGCCTCTTTCAAATCACTGCTGCTAGAGAGAGGGGGAGAGAGAAGAGAGAGAGAGAGAGAGAGAGAGAGAGAGAGAGAGAGAGAGAGAGAGAGAGAGAGAGAGAGAGAGAGAGAGTGTTTATTAGCATCATGTGCAGGAATGAAGATTCTTATACCGTTACTTTCAAACAATGGTTTCCATGGCAACCACATGCACCATTAGTCACCTTATCAAAACTCTGGGACGAAGTGCCTCAATTACGCCTCATTTACATGGGCACACACTTACGCGCACACACACGCACGCGCACACACACGCACGCACGCACGCAGGTCTTCCCCTCAGATCTTTGAGGGGATCTTCACCTTCCTTCCATGGAGGGTGGAGGCTTTGTATGGCCGCACGTTTGTGGGGGATGACGCACAGGGAGATGATCTCTTTGCTGTTTGACGGTGAAGAGTCTCTCAAGGGCGAGAGGGAGGCGCTGATTTATTGGAAAACAATGTCATAATGGCGGGAAAGAGACACTCTCGAGGAAGGATAAGAGGCAGACGGTGAATGCATCGAGAATCTTTACTGTCAAGGCAAACGGAAACTCAAAGATGTGGAGTAGATGAGAGGAATGATGCGTCTTTACATCCAAACTACTGACTGTAGAATGGACATGAAGCTCTAGGTACTAATATTAACCAATTATCACATTCCACATCACATATTCCAACTTAAGACAAGGCAGAAACAAAGGCAATCCTCTCAGTGAAGGAGGTCAGACCCCCCATTTGAAGAAGAAACAGGGAAAGAAAAATACAAAGGTCAAAGTTTCTACCTCCAGGGCATAGAAAACTCTCAACTAAAAATAATCTGTCTCACACACACACATGCACACACACATATACACACACACACACAAACACACACATGTGGGTCACCTTTTGTAAATATCTCTTTAACCTTTCTTTGGAGCCGTTTAGTCCAGGTTTGGCCCAATTTCCTCACATTTAGAGCTAACTGTGTGTGCCGCCGTGTCGAATCAGGGCCAAATGACACCTAAAAAAGGTTAAAGAGAGATTTACAAACAACGGCCCATAAACACACACACACACACACACACTCACACACATGGAACACGTTGTCTCTTATCCACGTCCAGGGCCGTTGCCATTGTTTAGAAAGAATCTTCAATTTATTTACTTCATTTCTCGACGATTTAAAGACATTTCAATTCATACAGTTAAAGAGCCCATTTTTTATTTCTCACTCTGAAATCATTACCAAGGTCCGGACCTGTGTGACCTCATCGATGCTCCGGCCGTGTCCACGCTTGATCCAGTCACGGGGGTGTGGCGCAGGTTGACAGTCTGAGTCTCCAACCTGGACGAGTCGTCTGTGCAGAAGCCTCGTCTCGTCTCCTCGGGTCAGGGCCTGGGCGGCGTGCTGGGCCCGACCGAGCGCCCGTCACCCTGGAGTCCCGGCGCCTGGGGCTGAATACCAATCTTCACCCTGTTACATCCCTCGCAAATTGGGCTGAGTAGCGATGAAGAGAGAAGCGGGCCCTTGATGTAGCCGCCTCCTTTCAACCAGGCAGGAGAGTCGAGACCTTTGAAGCAGATAGTTTTGGGTGGACTGCCAATAGTTTGGAGTCAAGTCTTTCTGTCTAAACAACTTCTTTTGCACCCTTGTTAGCACCCAGGAAACTCAGTCAGATATTGGCTCAGTCTTAACACCAGAGTGAAAAAACCTTCCTCCTCTTCTTCCTCTCCACAGCTCCTCTCTTCTGCTCTCTTACAAACAGCTGGATAAAGAAACACAAGTTCTGCTCCTTGGTGACTTCTCGTCTCTTCAGATGGTAACGCTAACGGAAAATAACAAACCTCTCCAACAGAGAGAGTCCACAGTAGCCATTGTTTCCTGTGAGAATGTGAATAAGCACTTCTGCCAGGGTCTGTAATGAGATTGCGTAGGTGGACAAGCATTCTTTTGGGAGAAACAGACGATGCAGTGCAGTGATCGAGCCGCGTGGCCCCGCTGACCTTCCTTTAAAGATCCGCAAAGTCAAAGAGTCCTTCTGTATCTGCGGTTCAGTATGCTGGTGTACCAACGTGAACGAGAGCCCTTCGCGATATCTACAATGTAGCCTTCAGAAGGAATCGTTGAAAAGAGGTGAGCGCTAAGAAATGCTGTAGTTTTCAGGGTAAACGCTTTAAAATTGTTCGTGATTTCCACTAAAACATCACGCGTTCACACAAGAGCAGAAAATATAACACCGCAGAGTCGACGCATTGATTGATGGCTTACAGATCTGCTGTGCTAAGCTTCAAATATTTATCACACACACTCCTGAGGTCTCTCATCCACTGCCACATGTTCATCGACCCAGTGCCCCTGCTGTCATTTGTGTAGGTGTGTGTGTGTGTGTCAGCTTTTGTCCTAATCTCTCTTACGGCCACAGTGCTGCTCTATGGTTACAAACAATAGCTGCTAAAGATGTTTCCTGCAGGTGTTTAGGCTACCATCAATAAGTCACTGCCACATTAATTTAGGGCCACAGGATCTAAAATGTGACTCATAATTCAAAGTAGTTCAGTCAAGCTACTATTGAATACTGTTTAACTGTCAAAGCACATAACCAGAAAGAGCGAGCGATTCCAAATGTCCCCTCCCTGCTTTGTTTGCCTCCTGTATGTTTCCTCCTCTTGAGGCTGCACTATTTAACCTAACGTATAAGAGTGAATGTGTCTCGGAGATGAATCAGAGTGAAGCATCATAGAGGCTGCAGCCGACCCAGTTAAGAGCCATTGTTGCTGTTCTTCAGGCTGAGGGAGCTTTAATGTAAGAGCTTCCTGTTTGATTCTGCATCTGGGTTTATTACAGATGACATGAGATGAAATGTAATTTATAAAGCGACTGTACATGAAGATTTCTGAGCAAAGTTTCAATAACAACAACAACATTTTTTTTTCAATTTTGTAACAAGTCTTTATATTCATAGAATCCTGGAAAATATTCTGCGAGGGGAAAACAATTTAGTGGTGTGATGTATGCGTTTGCATAAGCTGCATTTCCCATAAGGCAATGCAAGGTGAGTGTGAGGTGTGATGCAAGCTGGTGTGTTTGAGAGTTCATCTTGTGTGTGTGTATGTTTATGTCAAACAGTACTCGTCATTCACTCCCCAGTGGAAAACTATTCAAAGTTCATACAAAAGCTGCATTGTTTGGGAAAGTAGCTGCAGCTAAAAGCTACATTTGTAGCTAGCTATTCCCTGTGTCACTGATTTCACTGTGAGTGTGCACTGTGAGACTGTTTCATTATGTTCTCTTCGTCCATCCGTTAAAGTTTGATAGCATTTTATCCTGTTAAGGGAGTTGGAAAGTGAATCATCATGCTGCGTTGGTCCTGGACAGCCTGTCAGTCATCCTGCTCTCTGCTCCATCAAGGGCAGGTTTGGCTTTTATTTCTCATTTTGGAGTTATTATAAAAGCCTGCCAATACATGATCTAATTTGTCAAAACCCCAAACAGTATATACACGTCAGTTAAAGCCCACGAGGACAGCCTTGAGCTGAGTATCGACAGCATGACCATGCTATGGATGAGTGTGTTCACTTACTCATCCAACTGCACAACCTGGTTTTACAGTGCGACTGGGTGGAAACGCTTCAGTACTTTAATGTACGTGTGCACACATGCAGCACACCAGGGCGTGTGTGTGTGTATATGGAGGTACTACGGGTGTGTGTGTGTGTGTGTGTGTGTGTGTGTGTGTGTGTGTGTGTGTGTGTGTGTGTGTGTGTGTGTGTGTGCAGCTTTAGGAGCTCCATGCTGGTGAAGGCCTGTGGGCCCAACATCTGCTCACTGCTGGTGTCTCCAGCCCACTTCTCTCATATTCCTCCCATTCACACCACTGCACCATTGCTTCCCTTCCCTCCTTCCTTCCTTCTATCCTTCCTTCATTGGTTCCCTTTCCTTTTCAGTCTTCAGTCTCCTATCCCCCTCCTTATGAAAGTGTGAAGCAAATGGGATTGGAGCTCAGCATTAAAACTCTAAAGCAGCTTTGCCTCAGGAGACTTAGGAAGCAGGTGACCTCACACACTGACATAAGTAGCTGTTGATTGGATGTAATGACTCTGAATTCGCTGTAATTATTGAATTGCTTTTTTTAGGCTGTATGTTCAAAGAGGTGTTTGAATGTGAGCGCTGTCAACGTAGGTAGAAACGGAATTTACATTATTCTTCATTTTCAGGGGGAGGAAAAAACTGGAACCATTTCATCCGGAGAGATTTAATAGTAGAAGGGTTATTTGCTGCAGAGTTATTGCTTTGTTCCAGATGGCAGTGAATGGAATATAACATTCTTCTCATTGCACCGCTCATCGCCGTGGTTCCATCAACATGTTGCTAATCTGTTGAGTGTAACTAGCCGTTGTGGCTTGGGTCAATCATGCATCAAAGGTGACATTCAGGGAGGAGCAGCGGTGAATTTACATCAAAGGAATTATTCAAAATGGAAAAAAAACAACTGGGGATGCATCAATCTCTCCGGTGTTAAGAATCGCTCGGTGGAACCATGAAATAAAAATGAAGGTGAATCGACGACAAGGCCACCAGCTTGATTACAACTTCACTTTAGAACTGCAAATTCATTGCGTTTGAGTTTCCTGTAGTGGAGTAAAGTTGGAGGAATGGTTGAATAAGCCATTTGGAAAGCCATTTTGTGTTTGAAAACCACAAGGAGTTTGGCTGTAGCTTTTGCCACGGCGGTGCTATGAGCCAATGCAAGTGTCAGTCCAAGCTAATACCCCACTGTCCATCTGGACACAAGGCTGCTGGCTCATGTCTTTGGTAACTCTGCACGTGTGGAAAATGGATCCAGCCTGGCAAAGATGATCTGTTTGGTCTTATTGGTGAAACCTCTCTCTCTCTCTCTCTCTCTCTCTCTCCCACTCTCTCTCTGCGTGTTCTGTCTTTACCTTATTAAAAATGCACAAAGTATCTTGTTATTTCATTCAATCTGAGCTGTGTTGGCACCGTACACACACAGGAATCTGTTCAGATCAATGCAATACACTTTATCTAAATCTGCATAAATAGTCATTAGCCATGTTTTAATTCCAGTTTTGTGCAAAACATTGGCACATTTTTTAGAAGAAACAAAAGCTTCAATTCAAAATGGCGTTAAATGATGTCAGGCTCCCTTTTCTCACCCTTCAACACGGACATCAGAAGGCTACTTGGAGCTGGCTGCGTGATCGATAAGCTCTCTGGGAATCGATAATCATTACATCCTCAAAGTCTGTCCAACTGCCGGGGCTATAACGACACAGACGGCCATGGGCTCTAAAGCGACATCATGTCCACAGCGTTCAGTCAGAATGTAATCATGAGCTCCGTCCATCCGGCCCTCTGCCCACTGCTGCTCAGCTCCCTTCTTCAGACGCGTTCCCTCCAAGTTTACGTTAAAGTTTTGGAAAAGTTCTTCCGTATCGACTCTCCTCAAAATCCATTCTAAGTGAACTCAAAACTTTTTTTTGGCGATATTTGAGGGATGAATATTTCCATGACCCATTTTTCAATTTACATCTTAAAAATTCTGTAAAACTCGGCTCGACCGCACTACGGACAAACAACAAGTAAACAACCTCGATGATGCCGCTGTAAATCCATTTAGTCAAGCGTTGCATCTCTTCCTTCTATGTGAAATCATTTCTGTCGGTGGAATTCAGATATTTTTGACCATGTAAACATTCAACATTATTCCCTTTGTCCAAAAAGTTCAGAGTTCACCTCGAAAACATTGTGAAGTGCTTGTTTACAGTGTAACTCTCCCTGCAGCAGCTGGTGGGAGCCACAACGATCAAACCAAAATATTACATTTTGTGTCATGACACATACAGCTACAGCCACACTCACAACCAGGCAACTCAAAAAACCAATTGGAATAGAGAGATTTATTCTGGTAGCAGATATGTTGGTGTCTGCCCACGTTCTTATTTTATCTCACACTTTACTGTAAACTGGAAACTCCACCAACACACACAGAAGAATAAAACAACACCTCAGGCCTGAAGGAGTCTCGCCTACAAGCATCATGGACGCTGGCTGGCTGGCTGGCTGGCTGGCACATGTGCATTCCATTTGTTTCACTTGTAACTTCATTAGGATCAACTGAGCACAGCTGCTGCCCCCTGTTGGCTTCGTCTAAAACACCACAGATTATTAGCAGAGAAACGTTTTCCGATCAAAATCAATGGGATTCTGGACCTGAAAACTTAATTATGGAGTTTTTCAGTGTCAAGTTTCCAGAACATCTATTTTGGAAATGGACACATGCGCGAATATTTGTGAGGGATGTGTCAACAAAACTCCTAGTTGTGACCCTACACGAGGTCAGAGGAGATATAAAGCATAAATCTTAGTTAGTAGCTTCATTTCAGTTTAATCCTTCGACCGCCAACCACACTGACAACCCAATACCAAAATAGTAAAGCACGCCATCCATCACTGTACATGAGAACCTGACAGTCCTTCAAGGGGTCGTGAGAATATTGGGGCCAAATCTTTGTTCCCAGGCCAGAGAGAGCTGAGCAACGCTGCAGTAATGGCTTCGCTTTGAAATAGGCTGTGCTGCTTTTAAGACAGTCCATAATAAAAGGGTAAGGTATGAAACTTAGCATAAACAATACACTATTGTAAGGAGGACACACACACACACACTCACACACACACTCTGTCTGGTACTTCCTGCTGCTCCACCATCATGAATAGCCTCCCAAGATAGCTCAGCACAGCGTTCTAACCTGCACAGATGGCTGTGCAACAAATCTCCCTCCTTCCCTCTCACAGCGTCCATCCTTCCTGCCCTCCCTCTCTCTCACTCCGTCTCTACCTCTCCCTTTCTCTTCCTCCATCTTTCCTGCCCGTTCCTCTCCAACACCCACGTAGTGCCACATGTTTCCCTCCCTCCCCCGAGTTATCTCGACCGCACAGTAACAGAGAGAACGTAATGATAGAATGCAGACATAGACTCATACATAGAAGTCTGAATATTGACACCTACAGTCCGTCTGTCACACGGGAACTTTACACTAATAATGACGTTTTGTCCTCTCGTTTACCTCGAGGAAAAGTACGTTTTGGCACAGACACACACACTTAAAAACATACACAGACATGCACTCACAGACCAGATGTTTAATAATAATAAAAAAGATCTTTCACTGCTGTTGTACATCGAAGTGTAGCAGCAGCATTTCATTAACTGTGAAATGACTGACTAGCTATC
>NW_027466843.1:6480000-6575000 GCF_046128005.1 Genypterus blacodes | reverse complement strand
ATGCAGCACTGGGAGCCATCATGGTTCATCCTCCAGCTGAATAATAATGAGCATTGATTATTGATATTGGCTGAATATTAGAACATGTCAGGTGCAAAGACCTGAAACCGCAAATTCTGCAGAGGGAGATACTTCCTTAGTAGCTGAATGCTCCTTAAAAAGACACAATACTACCGCCCACACATTCACTATGAGATGTTTGTTTCTGGAGATATTGGGAAATGAGACCGTCAAAAGGCAAACACGTAAGCCGTCACTGAGGAATATACACAATAGACACTCGCAGTAGTAAAATCTCAGTAGAATCCGAGTCTGACTGTGTCCGCCTCTCTCAGCAGCTCTCTTTTCATCCGCCCTCACTTAGGGAAGCTCACACACCTTGTGGGTGTCTGATAGTAACTGTGGAGATGAACCTGAGTCACCCCATCAAAAGGACCCTTAACCTTGGAGAGACAAACCCAGCTGCTTAAGAAAAACAACAACAGAGGTCCCAATCCTCTTCCCACGGCGCACAGCCAACACACAAGCCCCACGCATGCAAACCCACACACTCTCAGGAACACACACTGATGAGTTGCATATTCAGGAAGGCAGAGAGAGAGAAAATGCAATGCGTGTTTATTTACACCACATACTGCCGCATCATAAAGAAATCACTCCCCAACATCCCCGCCGCCTGACCTTCAGCATTATTAAGGAGTTTTCTTTATTCCTGACTCTCTCACAGCTCTCCCCTGAAAAAAAAAAAAGCAATTCATCCATTTTCCAATAACTTACCACCCTAGGCAATTACGTCTGTTTTTCTGCCACCTCTCCGCGTCTCAATAAAGTGCTCATAAATGAGGGGGGCAAAGATGTGAATCAAGGAAGTGATTTTGAAAAGATTGCCGGGTGTGTGAGGAAATGAGACAGTGAGTGTGAGCGACACAGCGAGATGACTGTGTTAGGAGATGTGAGAAGATATCGGGAGTGAAAGTGATATTAAAAAGCAGGAGTTAAAAGGGGAGTGAGAGAGAGAGAGAGAGAGAGAGAGAGAGAGAGAGAGAGAGAGAAAGGGAGAGAGAGAGAGTTGCTGAGTGGGTGAAAGATCAAGACTGTTCAGCTCTGAAATTGTTTGGAAATGCACATAATCGTTGGAAAACAACATCCCCTTTCTAAAATTAGGAAGATTTTCATTCGGTCAGTTATAAATAACAGACAAAGTTATGTTTCAGTAACATATAATGAGACACCATACGCTATAACAACAGTACTGCCTCAGTATAGCGGCTATTAATCAAATTCTGTTGCTGCTCATTAACTTGAACCGTATCATTAAACTGTTTACTTGTAATTGCCGTTTTATAAGTTTCATTCGCAATAAATGCAACTCAAGTTTATTTATGTAGCACATTTAAATCAACATAAGCACCGAGAAGCGAGCACACAAACAGAAAACAACAAAGGGAGATCAGGCTAAGGTTAAGAGACAAAAGCCGAGCGTAAGCGCAGACTCAAAGGCGTGACAGGACAGAGTCAAACACGGATGACATCATTGTTAAAGCTCTGCACCACAGTGAGAGCGGTCAGCCAGTATGAGGCTCCGGCTGCACTTGGGGTGACGACGCGTAACCTTTTGTCATGTTGTTCATAATCCAGCCGCTAATGAAAGAAATCCTTGTGGTTGGCTCTAACAGGATTAACTGTGTCTAGAGTTCAAAGGACTGCTTCCCCTCCCATTTATTTATCTATTTCTCACATTTTTAATAACTTCATACGCTTGATGAAAAGGAGCCAGGGTGCATCCTTCACACAGAATCAATCAATTATAAACCATTTCTGTTATCCTGAATTGAGGCTGGAGACTATTCATCCATACTATTCATGCGCCCGAGCCTCTGAAATGTAAGGCATTCAGCAGAAACAGAGCAACATTAGCAGCCACACTGGAATCACACGTCTTTTCAGCTGATGAATTCCAGTGCTTACTCTCGCTTTGAACTCTCTTTTGGTCTCTACTAACCGCTTAAGAGGAAAGGAAATATCAGGGTATATATCTGCTATATCGCCTCCTCACCAGCTCGTTATCATCTTTGTTTGCCTGCTTTTTGGTGGAGCATACAGTCGGCTTATCCCGGCTTATTCGGCGGAAACCACTGCCTTCTGCTGGAAATGAGGCTGATGAGAGTGAATGACACTCAAAACAACAAGCTAAAAGAGGATTAATGCTGTGTTGAGCTGCAGGGTTTGGTGATAATTCCTTTTCACGTTACACATCCTTTGATTCAATGCTGGTATCAAAAATATCGATTAAAGCAGGTTTAAGCACTTCTGCAAATAGCCCCGTGCCTGATTCCCACTTTATGGAGGAAGGAATCTCCAGAATGTATTTTTGATCAAGTAATCTCTGATCATCATCTCTCCAGAAATGGCACTTATAGCGGCGGCATTCTTCATGCAGGGTGCGAGCGCCGGCTTCCTCAAGCATCCCAGGGTGTGGATGATTAATACAGGAATGTACACTTTGGCTGAAGTATATCTTTAATACGTGTCGTCTCTGTGGTTATTTCCTCATTAGTGTGCTATTCCTGCTGCACCCCTCTGCTGTCTGTGGTTCACACTTTGGTTTTGCTTCCTTCCTTCTCTGGCAGTGGGGTGACTTGTTGTTTGCAGGTGGAGCACTGCGGAGACACTAATAATGCTCTAATGGAACTGAGATATCACTACATGCCTATGCCACACACACGCATCCACGCACACGCACACCCACACGCGCACACACACACATACACCTAAGGCTGAAGTGAGGCAAAATGGGATGGAGGAAGTGAGGCAGACGCGAGCCTCTTTTTGCAGCAGAAGAGAGGAGATGTACTGAGAGTGTAGTGTGAGAGTGACAAAAAGGATGATGTCGGTTCAGCGGCGCCATCATTTGCTTTAATAAACATCTGGTGTGTAGGAACAGGAAGCAGTAAGAGGACAGATCTCTTTTGAGCAAACACACAATCCAAACACCTTTCGCTGCATATCATAGATTCTCTCAGTCTGCTGACACGACTCATATCATCACAAAGGAAAATCATGGGGCAATTTTGCATTGTGCGGTTAACCACATGGTCACATGCACACACACACAAGCACACACACACACACAAACACACACACACACACACACAGTGAAAAGCAGAAATGATAATATAAGCACATTCATACAAATCTCTATCACCTCCCTCTCTCTCTCTCTCTCTCTCTCTCTCTCTCTCTCGTACACACACACACACACACACTTTCATGCTTGCATCACAGCGACCTCCTCTGATGCCAAAGTTCCTGGTGATTGCTGGGATTTAGCTGGTATGATATCAGGTCTGTGCACCAACGTATGTATGTGTGTGCGTGTGTGTGCGTGTGTGTGCAGTCAAAGTGCGTCTGTATGTGGATGCAAGTACACACACATACAGAATGTATATACACAGCGATGAATACCTAGTTATTGCAGTGTGTGCTGAAGGATCTGCGGCTGCATGTGCTCAACGCTCTGCGGAAGCTCCAATAAAGAGGGATGAGGAGCGGCTGAAGAAGATGAGAGTGGTGGGCAGGGGCGGCTTCTGCCTCCAGCTGCCGGTGCGGTTCATCTGACTGGGACTTCACTCGGCAAAAGCTAACTTGTGAATTGCTACGACGTACTTTACTATATAGTGGTATTAATAGACCAGACGTGAGAACACACATTCATCACATTTTGCTTCATTTCATCGAGAGGAAGTGCTAATGTGAGGCCAACCAGGATCCCGCTGTTCAGTAAAAAACAGTTTATCCTGTTTGGCAGTTTATCTGCTATTAAATTTGACCCTCCGATCATTAGAAACACAAGCACAGATATTTTAAATGTGAGCCTGTGAGCACAGCGTTGACACATTTTGACAGCTCCATAAACTCTTTGTTATTGTAACTTTGCTGTGACACCGAGCTCCCCTTTACTTTCATGGCCTCTGCACATCCTGCTCATTAAAACCCCCCACACACACTCACAGACTGACACTGTGATAACACTTGCCCCCGACTGACCACACACACACACACACACACACACACACACACACACACATACACACTGAGCCTATATAACAGCGGAGAAGGTCCTAGGTTTTATTGAAATCCCTGTTCGAATAATCAAATCACATATAATTTTTATTTATTGGTGAAATAGCTTCTGAAGATTTCTTGCATTTTGACATGAACACAATTTAATACAGCACCCACGCTTGCTTGGAGCTCCAAAGTCTATTGTAATTGTCAAAGATATGAGGGGAAATGGCAGTGTTGGAAATGACAGTACAGGAGGAATTTTACTCATTAAACACTAAATATAATTTAAGAGAGTATAGAGACGCTAGATAGAATGTGCATTAGTCTCCTTCTACAATGTTATAAAAAGGAATAGCTTTTAAATTAGCCACCGTGTCCTAACCTAAACAGCCTATTAAACTACCCTGTTTGCCTCATTAGTGCAGATGATAAGAGGGAAATATGTGAGCATTGTATCAGATTGTACCCCATTATTCAATTGGCTTTCCATTGTGGTGTGGGAAGCACTTATGAAAAGAAAAGAGGATTAGAAGAGAGGCTGGGAAAGTAATGTGTGCCAGTTGATACCAGGGGAATTCCTGAATAAATTAAGCTCACAAACACACACACCAAAATATACTGTACAGTGTACATGCACAGACATGCAAGCACAGCCACAATCACACACACACACACACACACACACACACACACACACACACACACACACACACACACAAACACTAACACGCACGCACAAATGTGACCCTCAGTGTTCCCACAACATCTGTTCCCACAGAGTCCAGTGGAGAGTGGAACATCATGGAACACAAGAGGAATTCACAAAAACATGATAGGGGTTTGGTTCGTAACAGGAATGAGTGCAAACCGGTGCTTAGTGGATGTGAGAGTGGTTTGATGTGTTGTATTAAAACATTATTAGCTCATTGGACATCTAGCAGTAGCAGGTTACGGTTTAGATGTGACCCCACTCTCTCCCCCCCCCCTCCTCCTCCTCCTCCTCTTCCTCCCCCTCCAGTTCATGGCTTCCGTCCTTTGGGAGTTACTCACCCTTGGGCCAGGTGACTCCTTGTGTTGCGTAGGAAGTGTGTGAGGGTGTTGAGGGTCGCAGCTTGGAACCACGACTCTCACATGACTCTTACATAACTCTTACATGTGGTGCCACTAAACTCTAATGAACCCTCGCATGCCCTCCGAATTATCCAATACGCCGCCTGGCCCATGGTGTGAACGGCTCTCCAGGTCCAGGTGTCTTGGATTACCATACTGCTCAGTATTTTTGGCAATACGACTTTAACAGCGACGCTAATGCTACAGCAGTGTGATTTGCCAAAGTATGCCACAGTGATAAGTGTGTTTTTTTCACAAATCATCCC
The DNA here is from genome assembly GCF_046128005.1 of Genypterus blacodes. NCBI lineage: Eukaryota > Metazoa > Chordata > Actinopteri > Ophidiiformes > Ophidiidae > Genypterus > Genypterus blacodes. Next base: position 6,569,556 of record NW_027466843.1, on the reverse strand, counting down.
TCCCTCTGAAAGTAACTTAGCTGTTTCACCGTGGGAGCTTTGTTGCTGCAATAATGATACCGTATTTTTGCAGTGGCTATGATTTCAAACGCGATCATTACCGGTTCTGTCCATGAGAAAGACAATCCATTTTGTTATGATTGCTATTATATATTGCCCTTTGCCCTCATTTCTCTGACCCCCCACCACCACTAAAACAAGCACACCCGGCCCCCCTGCTGAGAGTCACGCTCTCAAAACTGTACATTTCTATATTTGTGCCTGAAATGTCCTTCTGAAAGAGGCAAAGTTTGGAAAGTAAGAATCTGCATCGTTTTAAAGTCGTGTCTGTCATATGTTTTATTCTTACGAGTTCATTTTTATAATGATAAGCTCGTAACAGCCAGATGGTTTTCATGATGAATCATCTAGTTTGACCGGCTCTCAGTGTAATTTCATGCAAATCGTTCTAAATACAATAAACTCAAACTATTGTGGCGGCTAAATGGAAAATAGTGACTCATTATATAGTTCCAGAAAAATCAAGAAAGGAAACACATAATTTGGCCCGAGAAGAGGCAGAGACACAATAAATCAAAAGCTGCTTGTTTTGAATCGTCCATTGTCTCCTGCTTAGCTCAGTCCCATGTGTTGATGTGTTGTTAAAAGTCCCCATGACAAGGAAGCATTAGCATCACAAAGCAATGCGTGACACATATGTTTGCTGTTTGCTTTTGGCAACGTGGTCAACAATTCTCAAGGAAGCGCTGTTGCTCTGCTAATTGTTTTTATGCCGCAAGGAATGGAACAGGACTGAATGGTGACAGACTGTAGGCGTGCAAAGTTAGCATGGATCCAGCAGTATGAAGCATCCGTTTTTGTTTTCTCCCACACTAGTCCCATGGTGAATGAGTACATCTGAGTGAAAACATAAATGGGGATTGGTGGAGTTAAGCCAGGCTACGAGACTGTTTCTACTGAGTACATGTTTATGTACTGGAATCCAAAGCTGGATCATTTCTGCAGCAAAACCCCGTTATAAAAAATCATCTTGTCACTGTAAAGTAGTATAAATAAAACATGGACATCCTTCAGTGTGAATGGAGAAGCTCCAGAAAGTGACATTTTAACAGCTTGATGGAAAAAGAGAGGAACTGCGGATACACATAAACAAAGAGTGACTAAAGTATAGAATATAAAAGAGATAATAAAATGAAAGAAAAGAATAAAGAAAGAAAAGCATACCAACAAATATCCCCCACGCACAAACGCTCAAAAGAGCACAAGCATGCACAAACACTCACACAAGCATCAATCGAACCCTTTGAACGTTTTAATGTTGGAGATTAGAATGAAACACACACGCAGTGCATGTGGGTTCATATTATAGGCCTGCTCCTCAGGAGTTGGCCCTTTTGTGACATTTGAAAAGGGCAAGAGGAGCATCGCTCTCTCTCTCACGCAGACACACACACACATCTTTGACCTCCACACCATCAGGTCTCAGCATGGCCCCCCCACACTCCAGCTCAATACTCAGATTATCATCAGTAACCTGGATTAGTTTCCCCCTGTGGAGTTTGGACACCGCACACTCGTTTCACCCGGGTGTCCTGGTGCTTTGTGCCACCCACACACATCCCACAAACACATACACTGCGGTAACCATACACACACATATATACACTGTATGTGTGGCTGATAATGTTCTCAGACACAGATTCAACTCTATTGTCGTGTTGGATGCTTCAGTTTTTGTCACATAGGATTGCAACAACAACAGCAGCAGCACTAACTGGGGCCATAAAAATGATCATAGAGTCCAATCCGCACTAAACGCAGATAGATACTGTTTATACTGTCTTCACCGATTCAAAATCAAAGCTTTATCTCATTTATTCTTGCTTTGAATTTCACTGGATTTGACTGATGGATGGAATGAGCTGGCAGCACTGTGTATGAAGAGTATCAGCTATTTTTCTACATTTAGATATGGAGCTCGGAGAATGAAGCTAATGGAATGATTATAGTCAGCAAAGGTCCTTACAAATATAGCAATATTATTTGTGTGTGTGTGAATCAGAAACACAGAGCAGGAAAGAGAACAAGAGTCATTAACAGTAGCTGTATACTGATGAAAAATCTTTCCTCTTCTCCAGCCACATAAATAACAGAATAACACAATATTGTCGCTGATTGTGTCTCAAACGCAAGCCTATAAGCAACTATTCTCTGCAATAGAACACAGGCTACTTAAACGCTGCCTTAACAAAGCTCCCATCTGAGCCTTGAGTGCATGTGTGCAGCCTGGCTTATATAACGCCGCCTCACCAGCCGCCCTGTGCACATTCTCTAAGAACAAGTGCCTTTTTCGTTGGTTGGATTTGTGAGATGGAGCCGAGCCGGCCTTAGTCGACCGGCGCTCTCTCAATGCATCGCTCACAGCGGTCTGTCAAAGTCAAAACATTGATTTCTCTCACCCAGGTTTTGAAGGAAGTGCACGATTTTAGAATGAAACGCTAAAGACTATTGGTCTGGTTTGGAGTATGACAGCATGACAGACCTCTGTGTCTCTTCCATTAGGCCTGCTTCGCCCTGTGATCTCTCTGATTTATATTTAACGAGGAAATTTGGATGCTTGTGCGGCGGCGGCTTAGGTTTCGCCCTGGAAGGTGAGCAGATGAGCTGCGGCTCTGAGACTGAGGTCAATACAGCAGCTCGGCCTGTTTTTTTTTATCTCTTGTGTTCTGTCTGGGAGGCTGCAGCTCCTCTGGTTCGATGAGTCACTAACCAGGCTGCAGGCTGAAACAAATGCTGTTCTACTGCCACCCTGTGGACGCCGTGGGTACAGACACGAGTCCTTATTTTAATTATGTCATAAAGTCTGAGGTGCTGGGGAGAAATATGAGATGTTTACAGTAAATAGAATCACAATGATCCATGTTCATGACCTCAGATATACAGTATGTGTTCATAGCTTTGATTGTGCACTGCCTTAACATTTCTGATCTGACAGGGACCTTTGCTGCAATATTATTGGTTTATATTGTAAAACATATGTGTCAGGTTTGTCTATATTGTGATTTTGGACATTCAGGCATGTCCTTGTTTTGCTGAAGCTTAAAGCTGAAACACAAATGGTACATTCACACTCTCACTCATACACTCAGTAAGTGCACACAGCTATCCAACCTCACCTCTCTGAGGTTTCTGCTCAGTTCTGCCCTGATACCTGAGATTCCAGTACAGACAATTGCATTAAAGAGTAAAAGAAATGGGAGAGAGAAGCATGATCGTGTGTGTGCAGGAGAGAGTGTGTGTGCGTGTGTGCCTGTGCATGTGCGTGTGCGTGTGCATGTGCGTGTGCATGTGCGTGTGCATGTGTGTGGGTGTGCGTGTGTCTGTGTCTGTGTCTGTGCATGTGCCTGTGCCTGTGCATGTGTGTGTGTGGGTCTGCGTGTGTCTGTGTCTGTGCATGTGCGCGCGTGTCTGTGTATGTGTATGTGTATTTGTATGTGTATGTGTGTGTGTATGTGTCTTCGTGTACATGGGTCATGTGCCTCCATTTCAGAAGCTGTGACATCAAAGTGTCAGTGGAGCCCAAATGTACTGACAGGTAACACACACACACTCACACACTCACACAATCACACACACACACACACACGCACACACACACACACACACACACTTTCTAATACTGTTGTAATTGAAAGCTGTCACTTTGAGATTTCCTCCTCCGCAGGGATTTGCACTGGTTGGCTGCTGCTGCTCCAGGACTTCACTCGTCTCCTTTGATATTACTCCTTACCTCTAGATTACAGTGTTGACTCTCCCCCCCCACTCCCCTCTCTCTCTCCCTCTCACTGTCACTCGCACATTATACAATGACTCCCCCTTTCTCACACACTCACTAATGACTGCCTGAAATAAAGTTGGAGAGGTGAAAACATCGACACACACATCCCTCTGAGTGAATGAAAGGATGTGGCGACTGCTACAACAAATCAATTTCATTCTCTGGTTCAGCTCCTCCCAGCGGTCGCAGCATGGGCGGACACGTCTTGATACAGCCCAGTTCATTACTGCAGCGACTGCAGCTGAATTAATGCTGAGGTCAAGTCGCTGGAAGCGGAATAATTCATGTTTGTCACTTCATTGTCTCATCATTCTCTGATGTGTAAAGCCCCTCTCTCTCTCTTTCTCTCTCTCTCTCTCTCTCTCTCTCTCTCTCTCTCCGTCTCTCTCTCCGTCTCTCTCTCTCTCTCTCTCTCTCTCTCTCTCTCTCTCTCTCTCTCCCTCTCTCTCTCTGTCTCTCTCTCTCTCTCTCTCATTCTTTCTCTGCTATAAGACTAAACAGTGTAATTCATTCATTATGAATCAAGCCCTAAATTAGGTTAGCACATATTTAATCATTCATGCGGGCTCACTTCTTCAACTGGCCTGCTGAATCATTAATTAGTAGTTTTGGAGATGCTGATTTGTTTTCATCATGGGCATTACCATCTGAAAATTGGATGAACTGATGCCTGTTGTTCTGTTCTGTTTGGTACCTATACACACACACAAGCATTTGTATTGTTAAGGACTCAGCTTTATTGTTCTGGCATACTGTGTCTGTCCACCCACCCAGGCAGGCCAGTGGTCATACAAAGATGGAGCCAACAGTGAGCCGGAAATGCATGCACACCGCCAATGCCCTTGAAGCAAATACAAGAAAGAGACTTGCACACAGCACATCAACAACAAGGCCAGAATGTCTTTCAGCACAGACACACTTCCTCTCTCTCTCTCTCTCTCTCTCTCTCTCTCTCTCTCTGTATGTGACTGAAAAGGTTCTGTGCGTAAATGAAATCCTGCAAGCTGTGGAAATATTCTCATTATTCGTGTTGGGCTCTGTTTTGTCCAAACTGTCCATATTTACTTTGGTATAACTAATGCACCAAGGTCATTAATTCAAACTTGTCAGTGGTTTCATTGAATTCCTTTTTAAAGCAAACAACTCTTAACACGGAATACAAATGAACAAAGGGAACCAAGGCCTGATAGGCTTGATGTCTCACCTCACCAAGGAATTTCATTCATCAAGTATTAATGCTCTGTAGTCCAAGACGCCAAAAAGGAGATCTTCTTTTATGAAACTTTCAAAATTCAGGATAATTCAAATCATACATCCAAAGTAAAATATGTAATTATGTTTTTGTGAATTAGAAATTCACATTTTGTGCAATATTTAAAAGACCTCTTTGCCAAAAATGAACTTTTACTGACTTTATTCAATACCCTAAACACAACAAGGTGAAGACGCAGCAAAACAGCAGAGTGGTGCAGCTCTGCACTCTGCCGCCCACGTTGCCCGTCTCTCCATTTGCCGTTGTGACTGGGTTATGTTGTAGCCTTATCTCACCTGTTCTCTCACCTGATTACCATCGGCAGACTGACCTTAACTCCCTATTCCGGCTGTGCTTGGCTGAGTAGATGTGCTCATACCTTCATAACAACAGCAGTGCGGGGAGTTAAAACATTTTACAAGCTGCATCAGCTCCTCCATCCCATGCAGCACATCTGTGGATGCGTTAAGTAGTGATGGGTGGAACGAAATCATATTTGTTGATCAACGTGAAGGTGAAATAACTGCCTCAGTCACGACAATGGCAATCATAGTCAAGGCTGTACTGGCACCTTAACATACTACATTCCATCAGGGAGTAGAATTTGCCTTTCAAATGTTGTCAGAGGAGATTGTTGGGCATGTGTAAATTCCAATAGTGTTCCCCCCCCCAACATTATGGTTATAATGAAACAGTCATTTCAGCAGTGACATCGTCTGTGTGCAGCTGGCTCCTCTTCCTCTGTGTGTTGGCCCTGTGCGGTGCTCTTTTGCCCACAGAATGAAAGATCAGGGCCCCACTCATCCTCAAGTTATCCCTCCACCCACTGCTTAACATCCTGGATTCGTTTCATTTAGCAGCCCACGCGTCCTTGCAGTTTTCTGAAAGCCAACCTGTATGTCAGAACAGAGCTCCTCTCCACCTCTCTTGTAAAAATCCTTTCAGTGTGCAGCCGTGGCTCTCCAGGCGCAGCACATTTCATCAGATTTAACAAAGCAATTCACCATTTTCAGTCACCCAAAAATAATAAGTATGCCTGTTATCATGTACAACAATATTAGCTGGAATCCCATTACCTTTCAGCGGGAGCCAGCTGGATTACTTATTGTCACGCTGAACATAATACCACTTACCACGTACTCACTATTTTACAGCTCTGTAAGAATTTGCACTCACGCTTCCATGCTTTTTAAATAATTGACCCATCAGAATTTGGACACACACTCAGTAGAGGTGGATGGGGATGGAGAGAGAGAGAGAGACAGAGACAGAGAGGGAGCGGAAGAGAGAGGGAGAGGGAGAGAGGGAGAGAAAGGGAGAGAGAGGGGAGAGATGAGAGAGAGAAAAATAAGAGAGAGAGGGGTAGAGAGAGAGAGAGAGAGAGGGAGAGATGAGAGAGAGGGAGAGAGATCTTGCAAGCTGTTATTGATGGAAACAGAAATATCGAAGCAAGTTACTACAAAAATATATGTAAGATGTTATAATGTCAAAAAAGAGAAATACTTTTCATTTCAGATAAGAGAATATCAACATCTAAGCATCTACAAAAGAAATTTGCAGAAACCAATGCTGTAATTTATGATATATTGTTTGAAAACAGCTCGAGCCAAATGATGGAACATTAAAAGAAAGACACACGTCAAGAGTCCTTCACGAGGTTTTATTTTCAATGGAACTTTCAGTAGTTCCATATTGTTTAAGGTGTACAAAATATTCTCAAAATTGTCAAAAAAATAAAATAATAATAATAATAAAATAAATCGTTTCCGCTTCATATCGCCACCGGTGAAGCGTCACGAGCGCTACGTCAGGCAGGGGGAGGCGGTGACGTCTTCCAAGGACCAGCAGTCGATTCCCACCCAATCGAACAAGAACCGGAAGTGCAGCAGCAGGGCAAAGAATGAGCTACAAATGTGTGTGCGCGAAGTTTGTCGGGTAGCGTGAGGCTGTCGGAAAGGAAAGAGCGGAAAGCAGCGTTTTGTTTTCGGGGAACTCGTTTTCTCTCTGGAGCGATACAAACACCGGGACGAGCGGACGGAGCTGTGAAAGCGTCCAGCCAGCAGCCAGGTAACGTTAGCGGCGTGCTAAGATAAACAAACGGGAAAGCTAGCAATGCTAAGCGCCGGAGCGTTCGCCTCAGCTCGGCTCTTTTGAATATGTAATATGGTAGCGTATGTTGTAGAATGTTCTACTAGGTGCTACACGTTTAAATTACTCTAAATGTCAAAGCTCTTCGGGCTAAGCTGAGTCATATTTTAAAACTAATATAGTCCCCTCGACACTTACAAGCTACCAAACCGGAACTGCTTTCTAAATACATTTTCAGTTTTTTGTATTTAACTAAAGCAACCACCAATTACAAAACAAATCTTCATCTAATAAAGCACAATATACATTTATCTGACAAGTATGGAAATATCTCATCAAAGAGTGAGAAACTGGATCCTGCATTCTGAGTTTTTTTAAAGTCAAAAGTTATTTGGCACCGATATATTTTTAACAATTGGTTTTCTGATTGTTTATTGTTGTATTGTGTTATGTGTTTGACTCATGATTTTTAGTATTAGGTGGTAAAACGTGTTCTGTCTCCTGTCAGGATGGATCCGGCTCTGTTGAGGGAGCGGGAGCTGTTCAAGAAGAGAGCTCTGTCCACTCCTGCTGTGGAGAAGAGACCGGCCGCCTCAGAGTCACACAAGAAGAAGAAGGCTAAGGTGGACAAGGACAGCTCCACCGGCTCCAAACACTCCACAGGTGCGTGCAACAACCACACACACACACACACACACACACACTCTCAGTTGGTCAGAAGCTCTAACTGTTCATACTCCAGGCTCCACTCAAGTCAAGGACACTTAGATCTTTATATTTATTGACTATTGTACAAATCTGATGTTTACTGTATGTAGATGAGTGATAGTTAAGCCACTAGTATGAATCGCAACTTTATTTAGTCAAGTAGCAGTAAAACACCTGCAGAGACATATTCAATATTATTGACGTATTTCGCAATATCAGTGACATTAGTATCAAAGGTGAGAGGAGATTAGTTTGTGTAATGTTATTAAATAACAGTATGAATCAGTATGTGAAGTAATAACTATGCAAAAAACAGTCATATAAATGCAATCTGGATCCAATGCACCTAAACATGTAGTCTGTCAAACATGTATGTTGTATGTCAGTGGAGTAAGAAGCAAACAGAATTCACATACAGACTTTATTAGGCATTTAGTGTTAAGGCATTACGTCATCATACAGTGCACTCAAATGACGGTCAGTTACCACGTGAGACGATGATAAACACTGACACTACTCGTAAAAAGTTGTCAAAAAAACACAAAACATCAAACTGCCGGCTTTACAGAAGTATTTTTGTTGTTGTTGTTTATGGAATCATTGGGAAGCGAATTCTCACATTCTGATTGTGTCTCCTGGTGGGACGCTTTGCCTTCACACTGATACATCTTAGAGGAATAACATAAGAGAAGACTATATAACAAAGATCAGCTCTGAGGTTGTGCCATCGTATCGTTATTGGGGGGGTGTGTGTGTGTGTGTGTGTGTGTGTGTGTGTGTGTGTGTGGCGCTGTTGAATAGAGAGGCATGAGAGAGAGATTTTCTCCAACCTAAGATGAAAACCCAGTTAGTCTGACTCTAGCTCAGTGTCCAGTCCTTTTATACATTTGTGTTTATTATATTTTGTACACAGCCTGAGGACCCCATCTTGTGCCTTCATGGCTTCTTAACAGTTTGGCCACCATGAGTCGGTTGAAAACCTTTATTTCTTAGGGGCCAGCTCAGCGTTACATCCCTGCTTCCTACTCTTCCTCGTGTTCATCCCTGGCCCCCCTCACACCACCTCAGAGTGGGATTCTGGTCCCTTGCAAAAGCTGGTGAGCTTAGTGAAGCCCCCCTGCCCCTCCTCCTGGAGCTGGCGGTGCGTCTTCCCTTTGGCACAGCAGCCGCAGTCCAGCAGCTCGTAGAGCACGGCCAAGACAGCCAGAGACAGGATGGTGAGGACGAAGAGGAGGAGGATGACGAAGCAGGCCACGTTCCAGGCATCGTGGAAAGGATAAACCTTCTGCACTTGCAAGGAGACGCGGGAGAGAGGGCCCACTTCTGGGTGCAACGGGAAAATACTGACGTGTGTGGGGCCGGTGCTGTTGGCCATGATCTCTGAGTGGGAGAAGCAAACGTTAGCGGTTCAGAGGTGCAATTCCAAACATGGCAGAGATGTGACGCTTCCATGGCGATGTAAGATCAACACAGTGGGCAGTAGATGAATAGATATTTAGAAGGTAATGTTTAGGATGTACTTGGTTTGTTCATCCATCTGTTCATTTCACACACACACACATGCTTAGCCATTGCAGGGCTGCAGGGGGCTGGAGCGTTTCCCAGAATGCATCGTGTTTAAGGCCAGGTACAGGCTGAACAGGATGTCATTTAGTATTTAGATCAAAAAGGGGTTACTTCCACCAAGGACTACTAATTATGTGTCTTATTTGATCGTCTTAATGTGGTGGAGTTATGGTAGGATTACATCATGATCATACGGGGCGGATGGGTAACTGCAGAAAAGGAATCTCAATCAATTAGAAATAATACATTAGATCTGCGGGTATGTGTGTAACTATCTTTGCCGACACACATGCTGTAAACACACACTCGAATGCATGTTCACCTCACACACACGCTGTTACTCGGGGAGGGGGCGGGGCTGTCGACCCAGTTTACCTCAACAGTTTAGACACGTGAAGGGAAAGCGACACGCAGCGGTAACTTGGGTCCTCACCTGTCACGGCGTTATTTGATCCAACACACTGTTGTTGCAGCGCACACGCTTCCTCCTCAAGGTCTTGGCCCAAACTCGCCTGTATCTGATCAGACTTTCGCTGTATTGATTATAGATACAAGCAACAAACTATGATCCCATAGAAAGCGTGTGACAAAGTGTTATTGATGGTCAGATTAATAAGAGCCTGTACACTGTTTACACTGCAGTCATTCATAGTTCCAGCACAGCAGACAGACAGATTGTCTCCCAGCAGCATCTGTTACCTCAGCCTGAGTGAGGCCCCACCCCAGCAGTGCTCTTAAAGGTGTTATAGGCCCAGCTAGTGCTCTCTGGCTCTCTCTCACCACACACACACACACACACACACACACACACACACACACACACACACACACACACACACACACACACACACACACACACACACACACACACACACACACACACACACACACACGCTCCTCACAGCTGCGAGTCGCTCATTGATTTGTGCTGAGAGCCTCAGTGTGCATCTGTGCCAACGCAGACGAGACGCACACAAGCACACAAACTGATCTGAGGCTTGGGGGGGGTAGTGGAGGGAGAAAGTGCAGATTCATTCTGACAGATTTGTGTTTGTTTGAATGCAGTAGGTGACCTAGATATCACTCCTGCCCTGAGATTACAGCAGATGTATTGATAAAGTGTAAAAACAGATTCCATACATTCCAACATGGTGACAACAGTGTGTTTTCCCTGGAGGACCTGGTGTGATCAAGCAGCTACATCAGGGATATCTGAGCTGCTTGATATTGTAACAGCTTGGTTACTCACCCGCCGGCTGCCTGCATCCTAAACCCATCCCGCCGGCCGCTAGTACGTGTTTACATCCACTGTGCGCACATAAGTCAGAGAAACGTGACTCACCTGCGTGTGTGCGGCTGCTTCTCCAGAGGATGCGAGCCGAGAGATGCGCTCTTCCTCTCTCCTCTTCCTCTCTCTCTCTCTCTCGCTTCACCTATCGCTCTGGTCTCCCGCTCTCTCCCTCTCCTCGGTCGCTTGCTCTTTCAGCCCTCGCCCGCTCGCTCGCTCTGCCACTCCTTGCAGCTCTCCAGTGTGGCCAGCAGAACAAGCGCAGGGCCTCGCTCTCCCGCCATTGGCTCCCCCCGCTCAGGCCCGCCCCGCTGCTATTGGCTCGCCCGGCTGTCACGGTTACAGCTTCCCTCCTCCCTCTCCTCGCCCCTGAAGCTGCTCGCACAGACAGAAGCCCCCGCCCACGCTATGAATCATTTATGAACCAGGCTTTGTTTGCAGCTTTGATTGGCTGCTGCTGAGTCCAGACCTCTAGACGGTCCCTGGGGGGTGACATCACTGGACTCCAGCCGGCAATCATCAGGATGATTTGCCTCGGCTCCCGCTGTGTTTTCAGGGTGTTTTTAATACGGCAGCCATCCATTCTACAGTGCAGCCTCCCTGTTGTCTGAGGGAAGATTTAGTATTTTAGCCTTGTTAAACATGGAGTGGTGAACCCTCCAGTGGCTGCATCTGTTGATTACTTTTCATTACTGCAATGATCATGTTGACGTCGACAAAAACTAACAAACCTCTGCTTTTACAGTAAATATCCCCTCTGATGAAGCTTAACCTCGTCCCTCTTCTTCTCCACAGACTCCAGTAATGGCAGCTTTAACATCAAGGCCAGTGCCGGGTACAAGTTCGGTTGCCTGGCCAAGATCGTCAATTACATGAAGGTAAAGACTCCGGACACGTTCTACTGCTTACACAAGAAGACGAGCTCGCTGTTAACCGGCGAGCGCGTTTGTCTCTCCCAATGATTTTCAATCGCCCAGTTCTACTCCCAGGGTGTGTGTGTGTGTATATGTGTGTGTTTGTGTGTCCTGGACTTGTCCTGAGGCAGTTAACTACGCCCCAGCACGTCTACTCACACTCTCTCAGGCGCCAGTGTGTTTCAAGATGAACTCTCAGACGCAAGTTCTTCCCCGAGCGCCTCTTTAAACCCTGGACTCATTTTCTGTGTTGTTGACCCTTCTGAGTCAGACGAGTCCCCCGTGTAACATTTGGTGCCCCCGTGGTAAACAAGCTGTTTACCACTCTGCCATTCTGTAGAGGCGACGAGGCCCCGACACACTCTCGCTCCATGACTCACGCCTCGCAGCAGAACTCGCACCCGCGTTGACAGATTTTGCTGAATGTGTTGATTTTTGTGTCCCACCATCTGCTGGAGAGGTTTCTGAAGGAGCTGACAGTCGGCTGTAAGGCTGTAGGGCACAAAATAACAGTAGACATGTAGTTAAACCCCCGTCAGAGGAAGTGGGGCTGAACGTGTCTCGAGTTTGAAATCCAATTGTTGTAGAAATTTGGGAAAAAATGCCATAAAACAAATTCTGTCCTCAACTCTTCAGACGAGACATCAGAATGGGGACACACACTTTCTGACCCTGGATGAGATTCTGGATGAGACCAAACTGCTGGACATCAGCATGAAGCAGAAACAGTGGCTCATGAGTGAGGTAGGAGGACATGTGTGTGTGTCTTACAGTTACTGTACGTAGCATTGCTTTGGTCTAAACTTGAGACCTGAAATTTGTTTTTCTTCCTCCTCTCCTATGATCCCAGGCCTTGGTCAACAACCCAAAGATCGACGTGCGGGACGGGAAGTACGGCTTTAAGCCCAAGTACAACCTTAAGGACAAGAAAGCCCTGCTGAGGCTGCTAGACAAACACGACCAGCTGGGCCACGGTGGGGTGCTGCTAGACGACGTGGAGGAGGGGCTGCCTAACTCGGCCAAAGCCATTAAGGTGACTCGCGTTACACTTGTTTCCTAAAGGCTTTAAAGCATACGACACGTCTGCGGTCGCTAAACCTTTCTTTGGTCTTTCACAGGCTTTAGGGGATCAGATCATCTTTGTAACGAGACCAGATAAGAAGAAGGTCTTGTTCTACAACGACAAACACTGTCAGTTTGTGGTGGATGAAGGTGAGCGGAAGGGTTTGCTGGTCCTCCACCTGTCTCTCTCTCCTGCTGGACGCACAATGCCCTTTGTTACGATCCCCCTCAAATTCTGTATGAAATCGTGTCAACGTAATCAAAGCATGCCTTCCCTGCGTGGGCAGCTGTGGGATCGCTGTAAACGTGGCTCTTTCCATGTGAAACGTAGAATTCCAGAAGCTGTGGAGGAGCGTTCCGGTGGATTCCATCGACGAAGAGAAGATTGAGGAGTACCTGAAGAAACAGGGCATCTCCTCCATGCAGGAGACAGGACCAAAGAAAGTGGTCAGTGTCTCGCTCCACTTGTTTTCACATCCTATCCCTCCTCAATTACAGAGAATTTACTGGTTCTGTTTCCGTCCTCCCCGCAGTTACCAGTTCAAAAGAGGAAGAAGCCAGGTGGCCAGAAGAAGAGACACTTCAAGACCCACAATGACCACATGGCAGGAGTGCTGGAGGACTATTCAGAGGGTGTGCCTGTAAAGAAATGAAGCCCTCCCTCCCCGCCACGTCACGGCCTCCCCACTCTCTAGGGAGCGATGCCGAATCCGCAGTTCTTAAGCGGCTGGAGACGGAAGGTCCGACCCCCCCCACTCTACAATACAAAGACTGATCATGGCTGCCTCACCTCTTCCCCTTCCCCTCGCTCTCCCTTTAAGCATTAGCCGTGGCGTATTACAGGGACTGAATAGGAGGCGTTCGGGCGAGGGCATGTTCAGTCGGCTTATTGATCGGTGGTAGCTGAGGGAAGCTAGAGGAAAAAGAACCGGTGTTGTAGTGAGACCATGTAGGACGCTGAATGACCAAGCCCACACACACACACACATACACGTAAAGGAGACGCTTGAAATGTGTAAATATCTTATTTTCCCCTTTGTTTTCTTAAATATATCCCGAGTATTTGGCTGTGAGGTAACAGACGCCTGTGGAGAGTTTCATTTGAATCTTTGTCCTTTTTAATAACGATTAGAGGAGATGGTTGATCATTGAATCTATGTAAATGTATATACACACACATTCTCTGACTCTGATGTTGCATCATGGGACAGGAGCAGCAGCTAGGGATCTTGTTCTGGAGCGATGATGCTGTTACAGGATACAGGCGCCGCCCCCTCCCTTCCCCCCCCCCCCACTCGGCTCCATTCAGATCTCCTTTCAAAGCTCCAGGTTAGATGGATTTTTGTTAAACTTTAACCTTCTCCATCGTTGAAAAGAGGAAAGAAAGCAATGGATTGAACCTGATTCATGTTGGAGAAAATGAAAATGCTTTAAACTTTGCTGTCCTGTTCAACAACAACATTCTACTCCTTTGTCTTTTATGCCATTTAAAACCTGTTTTTGAGTTTAAGCAAGACTGCACACCATCAGCACTTGAGGTTATTTATTGAATCTTAGAAAACAATGTCAGCCAAGGAAGATAAAGATAACAGTCTAGTCTCATACAGAGTAGAAAAGAGGAAGAGAAAGTTCCGTACAGTTTTATTATAAACAGTATTATATACAATCATATCACTCTGCTTCATTTAAATATGTGCTTTCTAGCCACTAAATGTGTCAATCATCCTGTCCTGGTGTGTTTAGCTGTGGCTGACTTTAACCGTTTTCTTTAAATGGTGGTAGTTTGGTAAAATCTTCATCAGGAAGTCCAGCTGGAGGGTCTGAGGCTGGAGAAGAGGACACACACACACACACACACACACACACACACACACACACACACACACACACACACACACACACACACACACACACACACACACACACACACACACACACACACACACACACACACACACACACACACACACACACACACACACACACACACACACACACAGGCTTGAGTTGTAATGTTATCCAACTGTACACATATTCTGTCTCCGATCATTACTCGAGCATGAACTTGCTTTAGGGGAAAAGCTCCAGTGTGTCATGAGACCGCAACGAAAAACAAACGAGTCCTTAACCACCAAAACGTGGCAGGAACGATGTTACATGGGTGAGTTACACAGGATCATTAGACTGGGGAGGGGGTGGAATTGGTGCTGGAAAAAAAATCCTGAGATGATGGGGCGTGTGTGTGTCCCTCCAGCTGTCAGGAAACATTTGCACCAATCAACCAAGAGGCCATATGGCACGAGACCTTCAGCTGCAGCTTCCCATTAGTTGAGATCTTAATGACGTTTATTCCCAGAAGTACAAAATTAGATTATATACCAGTCTGATCAGATGGAAGGTGAAGGTCAAAGAAGAGGCAACAAAGTCCCCAAGTTATATGCCACTGTGTTCTCACTGTTTTGACACGATGACACACTGTCTCATCGTGCAGAGACAAACACGCACTCATGCTGACTGCAGCTGGTTCAAATTCGGGTTCTAGTTGGCGGGCAGCCAGCAGATCTGGATCGATGCACATTAGCTGAGTGTTTCCATCTTGCACCGCTCACAGAAAGCTCAGCTACATCTTTAGGTTCAAACCAGGACAGCTGTGCAACGCAGCTCAGAATTTATCAATCAACACTTACGTACGTTTGCTTGAGTTTGAGCAACTTTAATGTTCAGAGATCCATCAGTACCTTATGCACCTCATCGACGTGTGTGTGTGTTTACCTGCGGCCGCTCCGTCTGGACCCGCCGCTGACACGCAGAGCCGTAGATCACCGTGTTCTCGGGGATGACCTCACACGTGTTGACCTGGCAGAAGGCGCCAACGATGCAGCCGCTGGTGAGGATCATGTTCCGGCCGACGTGAGCTACATGACGGACACACCCACACACACGATTAAGATGATGATGATGATGGTAATGATGATGATGATCGATGTAACACATGTAGACATCTCACCTTTAGATTCGATCACATTGTTGTCCCCGATCTTAAGCGCCTGTGATTCTGTTTGACATCAAGTTAAGATAAATTCCATTCCATTCGGATTAATGATCAATCAAACTCGTGCTCAGTCTAAAGGATACCGCAGCCAACTTCAAACACGTTGTTGATGCCGATGGTCATAGTCTTTGGTTCAACTGCCTCAGAGTCTGGCGTGATGTTTTCTGGGTAACTGTTGAGCAAAACAAAGACACGTGAAGCTCGGGCACCACACAATATACACACAGGTGAGAGGGTGATGGGGGGCGGGGGCTATGACGTCACCCGTTAATGATGAGGGCTTGCTCCTCTATTAAGTTGCCCTCTCCGATCACGATGGGTCCCGCCTCAGCGATGATGCGAGCCTTAGGGTGAACCACCGTCCTGGCACCTGAACGTAACACGCAAGTCCGCTCCAGGTTAGCGTTGGAAAACATTGCAAAGTCAGTAGTAATGAGACCGAGGAACACCTTACCTATCGTCACATCTCCTCTGATTTCACTTTCAACACACACCACGGCTCCGGCGGCAATTTTAACACTGAAAAAAGAAGATAGTTAACAAAAAAATACAAAGCATGATCCTGCTAGGATAGCTGACGTAGCTAGCTGCCAAAGTCCCTCAACTGTATAATGTTACGCAAGTAGCAAACCGGAGCTACTCAATTGTCTTTGTTTGTTTAGAGTTTGTATCAAGCATCGTTGCAAAGTTCTCGTTTGAAGCTAACGCCGATTACATTTACCTTTTCTGGGCATTTTGTTTCTCAGCCATCGTGAATGAGCCCAGGGAGGAGTAGAAGCTGTAACTGCTCGATAATCGATTTCAAGTCCTTGCCTTGACAGCGAATGCGCATGCGTCAATCCAAACAACAAACTATGGAGAAGGGGATGACAGGATGTCAACTGTTTTGATTGAAACAGACACACGTCACTTCTGTCCGACAGTTTTATGCACGAAAGACATTTGTACTATAATGTTTATTCCGCTTTATCAGCAATATCAAACAAACAGGCAACAGTTCCACGTTGGATATTGCAACAATACACAAAAGAGTAAAAGGTATTCAAACTATGGATAAACATAAGGAAAATAAGAAAGGTTGAGGAAAAAGTTCAGTTTCGAATTCTCAAGAAATGTAAATGCTCATGTCTATGAAATGTATTTTTTACATTAATAAATTAGTAATATTATTTTTGTTTTTATTTGACTATATACTTATTCTTATTTTGGGTTGTAGCTACGTCACTCGTTTACCACCTGAACACCTGTATTTAATAGTTTAAATCAAAGATCCGCAGCTAGAATTCCATTACACAGACGGGCACCTCTGCTGTCAACGTACTTTGTCCTTCCTCGCTGCCAGTAGGTAAACAACATGTAGGGGTCGGGAGCGGCGTTTTCGTGTTATGGCAAAAAGAAAAGTCATCAAAAAATCAGACGGGAGAGAAAAACAGAATCAACAGGGCGCCATGGCTCCATCACAGAAACCTGGGCTCTTTTTTCTTGCAGCTTCAGTTTTGGTTGCAGCCGTTTACGTGGCGCCATTGGCAGCTGAAGTGTCCTCTTGTAAGTATACACTAGGTATGAAGAAGTGTTAGCTCAGGGGGCTAACTTGAGCACGGAACTGAGAACTTGCAAGGGAGAAAGAGTTGCGAATTCAGACGTTTGAACTTCCCTCCCAGGGCGGGGGAGATACGGGTTAACTCGGCATGTGACCGTCGCGCTCGGCAGTCACTCAGTCCGCTCACTCGCTCTCCTCGCCCGTGTCGGCACTCCGTACCTCACGGGAGAGTTAGCATCTGAGTTATCTCCTAGCTAGCTACCTGCTGCGCGGGATAGCTACGGTAGTTTCGAGGTAAGTTACTGTAATATAACAACATCAGACGATCAGACTGTTTGTGTTGACACGGAGTCACGAAAGCGGAATTGAAGTACGCATGTGCACTCTTTCGATAAATGGAGCTACAGCACGTTTACTTCACAGATGTCGTTGTAAATAGGGAATTCTGTTTGATGTTTCTATTAAACTAAGGTTTGACATCCGGGTGTGGTCAACTACAAATCACCAAGACACTAGCTTTCCTTTCAAATGCGTCCATCTGTCATGTTAATGTGTGTTGCTGCCTACGTGCAGCACTCTTATTGCCCTTGGGTCTGGTTGTTGCTGTTTAAACACTTGCCTTGAATTGTAGTTGTTGTATTTCCTAACACACGAGCTGAACATCCTTCTGATTCCAGTCGTCTCCCGCCATCGCAAGGCCATATTCCTGAAAATGGACGAGGCATCTCTCAGAGTCAACAATGAGCTGGACAGTGAGGTGATGGTGTCCTGGATGTCAGAGCACTGCTACCAGGTAGACACACACACACTCACACACAATGCAAAAATGCCTGTGATTATCTCTTCATTTGATGTGAAGAAGGAGCTCTTGACTAACTTGGGAAGCCTTCCTTCTCCAAAGCTTTGTTTCATCCGCACTGTGATGATGATGATGTCATTCTGATTTGGATCCTTTCCCTTTGTGTGTTAGTGTTTGTACCAGCCGTTAGGAGCGGTGCCAGCGAGGCCTGGCCCTGGTAAGCCCAGCTGGCGTGACTTCATCGTGAGCACGCAGCATGGATTGACCCTACAGGTCAACGACTCCCACAGTCAGCAGCTCTGCACGTAGGTTACTAACACCAGAACCAAATGCTCACCACCAAGACTTTGTCCTCAAATGGTTGAGATACCTGTAGGCTGCTGGACGTATAACCTACTTTGGTTACATTCAATGTTATTGTCGGGGGGTGCTTGGATGTTTCTAATAATTTTCTCCAACTATTACTACAAGGTAATGCTGAAAAAAAAAACTGCTAATGTTATGCAAATGAAATGAAAAGAACCGTAGGCAAATGCTGGACCAATCAACAATGTTTTTGAGAATACATTTGTGGTTTACATAATGTCTTTACCTTTAGGGTTCCTTTCCACTTTGAGGAACATGGAAACTATTCACTGTGGGTGAAGAATCTCAACAACACCACAGACTGTGCCGTGATTACTGATGCGGACCCTGTCAACAGCTTCATACGTGAGTGTCTCGCACACACACACATTCAGTATACGAAGTGGACATGTTTGATGTGTGTGGCTGCTGTATAGTCACACCTGACCTGTCACGTCTCCACAGCTATCTTGGTATCCTTTCTTGTGTTTGCTGGACTGGCCATTGCATTTACCATTGTAAAGACAATCTTAAGGTATGATCACTCACAACACGTCTTCATAGAGCTGTAATATGTAGAACCACCATATCTTGTATCATTTAAGAACCAAACGCAGCACAGGATTTGGTGTGCATAGACAGATAGATGCAGTCCACTCTACTACTACGAACTGATTTCATTAGATGTGAACGGTTTCGGTGTGATATTTGTTCTTGCAATTATCTTCACACATCTCTCTTGTCCAGGCTTGATGCAGTGAAGGGAGTTATCTTTCGACTTGGTGGTTCCATGGAGACGGAGAGGCTCATCAACTCTGTGAGTGTTACTGGGAATAGTGGTTTGCAACTTGAGCAATCTGCTGGCCACAGAACCCTAGGATCTTATTAAAGCTAAAGTGTTATTGAGTAATCACGTCACCCTAACTCATGGCTTGTGTTTATCTTCAAAAGAGGAAGCTACACACGTGCCTTTGTTTCCAACAATGCAGTGTGGATTTTCTGATTTCACTGTGATTATCCAGGAGTTGGGTTCTCCGGACAGGACAGTGGACTCAGTCACTGATAACATCCTCCCTCCCCCACCTTCTCCCAGCAAGAGGCTGCGATCCCTGGACACTTTTAGAGGGTAGGCCCATTCATCTCTAACGCGCTGATGTGTGTTTCTGTGGGCATTTCACTGACTCCTTGCTTTGAAGTCTTGCTGTACCTTCTTCTGCCTCTGCTTCTGCTTCTGCTGCCTCTGCTTCTTCTTCTTCTTCTTCTGCCTCTGCTTCTGCTTCTTCTTCTTCTGCTTCTTCTGCCTCCGCTTCTTCTGCCTCTGCTTCTTCTAGCAGTCGGAATGGTTGTCTATGGCAGTGAATAGTTTACAAAAATAAAACTGTTTCAGATATACTGTTATATACATATTTGCCTTTGTTGTTGCTGATTTTGACTCATTTCACATTTCCAGCCTCTCCTTGGTCATCATGGTGTTCGTGAACTACGGAGGGGGGCGATACTGGTTCTTCAGGCATGAGAGCTGGAATGGTGAGTCCAGCCTGTTTCTTCTTTCCACAGATCTGTGGGACCATGCGGCCTCCAGTCGCCACACACCGTATCTGTACTGTGGAAGTCATTCTTCTTTTCTTCCTTACAGGTCTTACTGTTGCAGATCTGGTCTTCCCATGGTGAGCCTCAGTCAAAGCTTCTTCCCTATCCACAGCATCGTTTAATACCACTGCAATTTACCGGAACCCACTTCTCCATAAACTTCTAAATTATTTACAAACACTGTTCCACATATAGAAATAATTGATGTAGTAATAATGGAATGTAACATAATACTTGCATTGTGTAATAATCTATGATCATTATGTTACATCGCTTTGTAAAACCTAAAGGATGATGAAGTTTTAAATGCAGCTCAGTCTCTGAACTCAAGTGTTGGCAAAATAAATCCACCCTGTCAGCTCCCCCTCCGCTTTCATAGAGCTTTGAGTCAAGAACAGTCAAATTAAAGATCCTATTTCATGCCAGCCTTATCTCATTTCCTTCATCCTTTTCCCTCCATTCTGTCCTCCTTTCATTTTCAGCTCGCTTCAAACTCCAACTCTCATATTTCTGCTCCTTTCCCTTTGCCCGCCAGGTTCGTGTTCATAATGGGGACATCCATCGCCCTTTCATTCAACTCCATGCTGCGCGCCGGCTCCACCCGCTACTCCCTGCTGTGGAAGGTTGTGTGGCGGAGCGTGCAGCTCTTCGTCATCGGCGTCATCATCATCAACCCAAACTACTGCCAGGGACCATGTGAGTGTAGCTATGACTCCACATACAGCACATGTCTGGATAGATTTGCCCAAACACTTAAATGGACAACACGACAAATTCATACACATAAATATGAATGTGTGTGTTTAATTCTTGTGTGCTTGGTCGCTCGTCTGTTCCACCAATCCACACCGCAGTGTCGTGGGGCAGCCTGCGGATCCCAGGTGTACTGCAGCGCCTGGCCTGGTCGTACCTGGTAGTAGCCTGCCTGGATCTTTTGGTAGCCAGAGGTCGCCTTGACACCCTTTCTATGGTCAGCAAAGTTTTTTTTTCCCCGGTTAACACGGAAGTGTAAATGCATTCTGATGTTCTGACTCTAATCCTTTTGTTCTTGATTCATGTACGAGTAATGAGAACGATCAGGCAGCTTGTTATGTGAGTGTTTGTGTTTGCCAGGACGCTTGGTGGTCCCGTGGCTATGACATCTTGTTGTACTGGCCGGCCTGGCTGTGTGTGCTTCTCTTGGAAGTCATGTGGCTCTGTTTCACCTTCCTGCTTCCTGTGCCAGGCTGCCCAACGTGAGTCAAACAGCAGAGTGCACGCGCTTGTGTTTAATTGTGTGTATTTTTGTGCTAAGTGGTAACATTATGCCTGGTTGTGGTCGCTGTTAACAAAATCAACATGTCTTGTTAAACTGTCAAAGCCTCAGTAGGGATCAGAATGAGGGTTTATCTTGTGCAGTTTCCTTTGTTTTGAGAGTTTGGTTTAAGCTCTCAAAGTTTGTATTCATGTCACTGTGGTTCAATCGCTGTCATTATAAATTCTCCCATTTCTGTTGTTGATTGTATTAGTCAGACTATGTTAGCTTATTTTGTGTTTACTATATCTCCTTTCCATACCTTTAGCCCCCCTTTGTGTTACACATATAACACCGACTTCACACACTTCTCTGTTGAACAGCGGCTATCTGGGTCCAGGTGGGATCGGAGACATGGGCCTGTACTCCAACTGCACGGGCGGAGCGGCCGGCTTCATTGACCGCTTGCTGCTGGGACGAAGTCACATCTACCAGACGCCCTCCTCACGGGTTAGTGAGGACCTGCTTGTACACATTCTTTCTTCTTGTAATCTCCATATTCGCAACAACGTTTCCAACAAGGCAAAGGCAGACGGTACAAAGCTAGGAAACCATATTTGTATCAATGTTAAAGCTATAGAATGTCTTTTTCTTTCCCTATTTGAAGGTAATATATGCAACTCAAGTGCCGTATGATCCTGAAGGTGTTCTTGGCAGCATTAACTCCATCGTCATGGCTTTTCTGGGATTACAGGTGTGTAAAGTGTGTTCGTCTGTGTGTCTAGGTCGGAGCATCATGGGAAAGTTTAGTTAAAACACATTTGAACCACTTCTTTGTTATATTTTGGGTCGTTTGTATTCTAGGCAGGAAAGATCATCCTGCACTACAGAGATCTCCACTCCAGCATCATCTCTAGGTTCCTCACATGGGGCCTCATGTTGGTAAGCAGATCAGTGTGCGGCTGTGTGTGTGTGTGTGTATGCAGTATTAAAGTAACATCTCAGATTCAAAGTCCAATCTCTCCTAACACACAGGGAATCATATCAGCCATTCTCACCAAGTGCTCCAGAGACGAGGGCTTCATTCCTGTCAACAAGAACCTGTGGTAAAGCTTGTTACACTGACATAATAGGGTTTTACAGTTTACGGCTGTACTGTGTCCTGTATGAAAGTAGCTTTGCACACTGACTGTTTGTGTTGAAGTAAATGCGATTAGGAGCCTTTTGAATTCGCTGCACGTCTCTCCGTTTGCCTTCCAGGTCTCTGTCCTATGTGACAACTCTGGCCTGTCTGGCCTTTGTGCTGCTATCGGTGGTCTACTACACGGTGGATGTGAAGAAGTGGTGGTCCGGAGCACCGTTCTACTATCCAGGTGAGTCACACACACACACACACACACATACACACACACGCACTGTTGTGTCAGATTATTCATTATGTTCTGTCGTCCACTTTAGTCTGTGGTTTATACAAATTAGCACAGTGACATTTATGAGACTTAAATATGCGGGGAGCTGCATTTGTATTTATCGTCAGTCATCAACATGCATAAATATAAATATAATTTAGCCTTAAACAGCCTCTAAGTTGACTCAATCATGGAGCCGATCTGATGCTGTGAAGGCAGTGGCTGTCTGCCTGTTTAGCATCTTAAGAAACACAATTTTAAATTCCTCACTCATCTCATACTTGGATTATTAGTATCTGTCTACTTATGTGATTCCAGGTATGAACTCCATTCTGGTGTATGTGGGCCATGAAGTCTTTGAGGAGTACTTCCCCTTCCATTGGCGCATGACCAACAGCCAATCGCATGCCGAGCACCTCACCCAGAACCTGGTTGCTACTTCCATCTGGGTCTTCATCTCCTTCGTACTGTACAGGAAGAGGATTTTCTGGAAGATTTAGAAGTGGAGGCCTGTGATCCTGATGTGGCCTTCAAACAACAACAACAACAACAACAGCAGAGGACAGTGTTTACTTGAGCACAGCTGGAGCTACTGTCTGGAAGTTCAGACTTTTGGAAAACGGAGAACTGTTGATGGTTGAATTTCGTCATGGTTATGACTGATCTCTGTGACAAGAGACTTGGCTGGTTCTCTACTGAATAGAACCATAGATGTTGAAGAGTTTACTGCAAGGATTTTCTGAAATGGAGCTGCTGACCCCTG
The DNA here is from genome assembly GCF_046128005.1 of Genypterus blacodes. NCBI lineage: Eukaryota > Metazoa > Chordata > Actinopteri > Ophidiiformes > Ophidiidae > Genypterus > Genypterus blacodes. Next base: position 6,546,108 of record NW_027466843.1, on the reverse strand, counting down.
CCAAATATCTTAAGATTCAGGAAGACCTGGACCAATATTGATTGCACATCACCAGCGTGAAGTTTTATTTGATGTAATAAACATTGAGTGCCGTTCTGTAGCTGTGTGCCTCCGGCCACAGCAGCGGCGTCTTCCAGCAGTGGTCAAATAAACGCTTGTTGACTTCCCATCAGCAACTCTCCCTCCTGGGAATCCCCACATCCATCTTAAGTGCTGTTAAAATCGTCCTGACAACCCGAGAGGACTCTTCTGAGATTGACTAATCACAAGTTTAGACAGTGAGTGAGCAATGAGATGCACTCAAGCTTATCCAGAATGCATTATTATTATATTTCATCCTTTCCCCTACTTACATGGTGGAAAATCAAACAATATGCAACTCTATTTACACAAACTATCCTCAGAGGGTTGAGACTTTTTTATGAAAGCCACTTGACAGCAGTGGCTCATTCCTCACTTTTTAAAGTAGTTTAATCGCCGTTTATTTGAAGATTCCAGTGTATTGAAGCGAAAGTGTGTGTCACATTGAATGATAGATTTGATTTTCATCCTGCAACAACTGTTGGTGGTCAATCACATGAAGAGTGGTGCTGGGTTTTTTTTTCAACTGTGTGTGTGTGGGGGGGGGGGGGGGGGGGGGGGGGGGGGGGGGGGGGGGGTGTTTGTCTTGGAGCTGTCACGGGTCTCACCAAAATTTAGATTTTGCTCTCTTGCCAAAGTTTGTTCAGTACAACGTTTTTCATCCACAATGCACAAAATGTACAATGGATTTATAGATATATGCTACTATACTATATCACTATACTGTGTGCGATTTTAATACATAGGACATGTCTTTCAGTGTGTCTTACAGTTAAAGACACACTAATATGTTGCCATTTTTCCCACAATATAAATGTGGCCTCTCTCTCATTGAGATACTGGCTCAACATATTTTATGACAATGTTGAGTACTTAAAATGTCAAAATGCTGTGAGTGATTTTTTTTTTTTTTAAAGAAGAAAAATACTCTTATTGTACTGTATTCTTAGCTGAATTTCATTTCATCAAACTTTTGTACATTAAATTTTGGGCGATTATCATTTTTAGATACATGTATGTAATAAAATCTATTCTAGGATTCTAATTCTAATTACTGGACTTTTATTGCAATTGTTTGGAAATACATTACTTTCAAAATGTGAAGTTATAACTGTTGTCCTATTTGAAGCCTGAGCCCTGATCTCCTGTTGCCCCTCAGTGTGATTAGGTGTAGTTGTTGCTCAAGAAGGCGTGGGAATCCAGTTACAGCGTCTTCGCCTTGTGAGAAAAAAGCCCTCGGTTTGTCAGGCTGCGGCTTGGTCTCGCGATACCTCGGGCACCTCTCCGTTTGTGTCTATTGTGAGAGTTTTCCCGCTCTCGCGCGACTTTGTAACTTTCCCACGCCTGTTGTTGTGGCGGCTGCCCTTTGCCTGTCGGCCCCTCTCCCCCCCTCTTCTCACCCCTGTGCCCCGTCACACCTCCCCCTGTCTCCCCCCTCTTTCTCCCCCTCTCTCTCTCTCTCTCTCCCCTCTTCTCCTTCCAGTCTGCCGCTTGTGTTGTGCCGAGGGCTCCGCTGCGGGGCCCGGGGGGGAGGGATCTCGCGATTGTTGCACTTTTTCGGGGGAGAGTTATTTGGAAGATGGCGCCCGTTGTTACGGGGTAAGTGTTGAAATTCCGAGCATAAATGTTGTTTAAAAGTTAAACTCGGTCCCTTTAGGGAGCCGTTGCCACTTTGCGCGCAGTTTCTGAGTGAAAGTCGCGGTTTGTCGCCTTCTTTCTCCTTCGTTCCCACACTGGGCTTCTTCTCTGTGGCTCAATGTTGGGCCACTTCTGCATAACTATTCTTCGTTTCAAACTATTCCTAACACTTCTCTGCCTTTTTTCACTAACAATCGCCAGATACTAACCCATCGTTTTTGGGTAACTTGTTTAAAACCAGCCGACAGTTTTAACTTGGGGCGTAAATCTTTTCTCTCTTTACACTTTTGCTCTGAGAAAGTTGATCAGAGCAGCAAACTAACACGTTTTCAGGCTGGACTCAGTCTAAAGTCACAGCAGAGCGGAAAGTTCCCACCATCAAATCAAACGCTTGCATTCTTTCTTCCTCCTTACTAGACAGAAAACAATCAGATAATGTTTGTTGACATTTAGTCAGAAAGATGTTGATTCAGCTCAGTGGCTCTTATATAAGACGTCATTGTCTTTAAAGGTGTTTTCCAATATTGAGCCCAGCTTATAAACGAAGGGCGGCAGAATATAAGAAACGCACAATAGAATGGAATCTTACATAACAACGCCACTAAGTAAGGCCACAACAATTGCCATGGAGTCTAATCAACACCTGTGTGACACGGTGTCAACAAAGAGAGAGCATCAGCTAAACACAGACAGGTGTTAAAGCCCAGGTGTGTCTAATAAAGTGTGTGTGTGTGTATCAAATCTGATTGACAGCAGAGGTGAAACATTTTCGCTGTCCTGCCCTCCTTGTTTCCCTCCTCTTTGGCTCCAGTTGTATTGTTGTATTGTTTCTCATCACTGAATCCACGTGTGCACCATTTTTTGCACACTTAATGTTTTTGTTTTGCAGGAAGTTTGGCGAGCGACCTCAGCCTCAACGCTTGACAAGGTAGGAGAACCGAAGCCAGCTCGCCATTTAAAGCCCCCCTCCCCTCTCCTCAATGCAAACGTGCACCGCGTCGGTGCGAAAGGAAAACAGCTTCATCAAAGTAGAACAATGCATTCTGTGCTGTCAACACGCTCCCCCCCTTGTGTTTCCCCTCTTTCAGGGAAGCCATGAGGAATTATATGAAGGAGAAAGACGATCAGACGGTGCTCATACTGCACGCTAAAGTCGCGCAAAAGTCATACGGCAACGAGAAAAGGTCTGCGTGTGCTTCGATTCTGTCTTTGCGATGCAGTTTTAGAGCCTGGACTGTGTTCATCCAACTCTTCTCCTCTCCATTAAGGTTCTTCTGTCCTCCGCCGTGTGTGTATCTGATGGGCAGCGGCTGGCGTAAGAAGTTAGAGACGATGGAAAAGGAGGGTTGTACAGAGCAGGAGGCCCAGCCGTGTGCTTTCATTGGCATCGGCAACAGTGAGCAGGAGATGCAGCAGCTCAATCTGGAGGGGAAGGTATGCAAGTCAGCGTCCATCAGAAGATCATAACCCAATACTTTGCGTCCTTCCGATGGCGTGTAAAGCTCTTCCCCGCAGCTGACGCACCAAAATAACCCGCCGCTTCCCTTTTTGCTCAACCATCTCACCCAGTAGCTGATGTTATTGAATGTTCTCACACATTCTCTCGCGTCTGATAAACTTTCTCTCAGGCTGTGTGTATGTGTGTGTGTCATGAGAGGGAAGTGAAAGAAAGCCCAAACCTCTGACCTGTGTGTTTCTTCCCTCTCCAGCACTTCTGCACGGCTAAGACGCTGTATATCAGCGACTCGGACAAGCGGAAGCACTTCATGCTGTCGGTGAAGATGCTGTACGGCAACAGCGCAAACATCGGCGTCTTCCTCAGCAAGAGGATCAAGGTCATCTCCAAGCCCTCCAAGAAGAAACAGTCCCTCAAGAACGCTGACCGTGAGTGGCGGCCGTCACATTGGCATTAGATTCGTACAGCGGTGACATTCATTCCCTCTCCCTCTCCTTGTCCGTCTCTCTCTGTGTCCGTCTCTCCCCTTCCCAGTGTGCATTGCGTCGGGGACGAAGGTGGCTTTGTTTAACCGCCTGAGGTCCCAGACGGTCAGCACCAGGTATCTTCACGTGGAGGGGGGGAACTTTCACGCCAGCTCCCAACAGTGGGGCGCCTTCGTCATCCACCTCCGTGAGTCGCCGTCGCTTTATCACATTCCAATCCCTCTTTCCTTCTGGACGGATTAGAAATGGGCTTAATCCATGTCGCTCCTTTCCTTCCAGTGGATGATGAAGAGTCCGAAGGGGAGGAGTTTGCTGTGAGAGACGGCTACATCCACTACGGCCAGACGGTCAAACTGGTCTGTTCTGTAACTGGCATGGCCCTGCCCAGACTGGTGTGTTTGCTGTGTCACTTTGTGTGTGTGTGATTACTGGTGTTCTTCTGTGCATGTGTTAACTATACACGTGCATATGTATGTATTGGTGATGTGTGTGTGTGTGTGTGTTTCAGGTCATCCGTAAAGTGGACAAGCAGGCGGCGCTGATGGATGCGGACGACCCGGTGTCTCAGCTCCACAAGTGCGCCTTCTACCTGAAAGACACGGACAGGATGTACCTCTGCCTCTCACAGGAGAGGATCATCCAGTTCCAGGTGCGGTAAAAACACAAACCACCTACCTACCTACCTACCTACCACATACTACCACCAACTACCACAAACAAACGCACCGCCTGGTCAAATAATCTCTCTTCCTCGGGACGTCACTTCAGCTTGACCTTCAGTCGTCCTCTTGCAGACAGCAGCAGCTCACACACACCCAAGAGAACTCTGTGTGGGTCCTTTCCTCAGATGTTTCATGATTTAGATCATTTAGTTTCGCTTCACGCTTTGTTTTGTGTAGGCGAGTGTTTCTTTCTTGAGCTGGGTAAATAAAAACATTAGGGTAAAAAGCTATAAAGTAAATATATAATAAAGTAGAGAGCTTTAAATCCCAGGTGGGCCGTGAGCTTCGCTGCTGACAGAAAGGGCTGATGCTGTTGATTATAGGGTCCATCGCACATGTGGACGTGTGGTCTGAACCCTTCCTCTGGGCCGTGACTAGTTCTTGAGAATCAGTAATCGAGCCAATTACTGAACCTACCTTTTTAGATACGTTCCTTAATTCTGACTGATTCTCTGACTGACCTCAAATGACCTTTAGGAAGCTTTCTAACGTCTGGGCTTTCTTCACATTTGCCTCAGTGTCTGTGTGTGTGTGTGTGTGTATGAGCGCCTGCCCTGTGTTTTTCCCCTCATTAGCTGTTTCTCTCTGCTCTGCTCTCCAGGCCACGGCGTGTTCCAAAGAGACTAACAAGGAGATCGTTAACGACGGCGCCTCCTGGACCATCATTAGCACCGACAAGGCCGAGTACACCTTCTACGAGGGCATGGGCCCCGTCCCCACGCCCGTCACACCCGTGCCTGTGGTGGAGAGTCTACAGGTGCACACATTAGGCTCTTCATCACTGCTTTGTCTCGGTGTTTATCGTGGTTCTGTAGTAACGCGTTGTTGCCCGTCTCTCTCAAGTTGAACGGCGGAGGAGACGTGGCGATGCTGGAACTGACGGGACACAACTTCAACCCCAACCTCAGAGTCTGGTTTGGAGACGTGGAGGCTGACACCATGTACAGGTGTGTGTGTGTGTGTGTGTGTGTGTGTGTGTGTGTGTGTGTGTGTGTGTGTGTGTGTGTGTGTGTGTGTGTGTGTGTGTGTGTGTGTGTGTGTGTGTGTGTGTGTGTGTGTGTGTGTGTGTGTGTGTGTGTGTGTGTGTGTGTGTGTGTGTGTGTGTGTGGTGGCTCATGTAAATCTCATCTAACCCGTCCGCCCGTCAGATGCGGAGAGAGCGTCCTGTGCGTGGTGCCCGACATTTCCGCCTTCAGGGAGGGGTGGCGGTGGGTGAGGCAGCCGGTGCAGGTGCCCGTCTCCCTGGTCCGCAATGACGGCATCATCTACGCCACGGCCCTGACCTTCACCTACACCCCCGAGCCGGGGCCGCGCCCCCACTGCAGCGCCGCCGGGGCCATCCTGCGCTCGCACAGCGCGTCCTCCTCGTCGCCGGCCTCCTCCTCGTCGCCGTCCTCCTCGTCCTCCCTGGGCGGGCTGGTGGACAGCCACGGCCCGTACGGCATGAGCGACTCGGCGAGCAGCATGTCGTCGGCCATGTCGGTGCTGTCATAGTAATGGTTGAGTTGCCCGTGTGTGTTTGGGGTGTTTGGTGCTGTAAGGGACCGACTGAGAGGGACCCTGTGAAGCAGCGAGCGCACCATCGGGAACTCTTCGTCACAGAGCAGGTGTGTGTGTGTGTGTGTTAATGATGCAGAGAGGAAGGAGAGGACAGACTCTGGGGATCCGACGCCGCTCTTCAGCTCCCTCTTGTGGACTCCTGTGGAAACTGCAAGAAAATAGATTCAACAGCAACATCCAAGATCTTCATCCTCTGGCACACACACTCACAGGAACCGCACGTCTAGAAAGCATTGTGTTGTCGCGTGCGTGTGTGTGTGGGTTTGGAAGGTAATTCCACTATCCTTACTTTCTACCAAGGTTTGTCTTTTTACTGTTGTGCGAAAGGCAAAACTGTTTTAAGTGTAACATAGTTTTTACAGACCAAGGAATATTATTATATTATTTTATTCATATTATATTTTATAAGCGTTTGCTGAGGTACATTTTCAGTTTTGTTTTTGTTTTTTTTGTATGATCCGGCATAGCAAGTTCACTTTTGTTACCAAATAGAGTTTGTCGCGTTCTTTGCCTCCCATTTGAGTTTGAAGTGCGAACGTAACGGTTAAAGTGGAAATGGCAAGCGGTTTGTCTCAAAGGTTCACGCTGGGCCTCCTCTGCTCGTCTCCTCTGCTCGCCCCCTTGATTCCTCCTCCATATTACGAGGGAGAACGACGGGACGGGACTTTGGTTTTTAAGGGGGCCCCCTCAGACCATTGAGACCTCCCCCGTATCTGTGCCTGTGGCTACTTGTTTAGCTGGCTTTAGAAGTCTTTCATTACTTTGTTAAATCATTGTGTTGATGAGTGTCATGTCTGCCTGAGAAGCGAATACGTAAGATGATCAGATCAGTGTGTTCAGGGAGACCAAGGCTGTTTTTGTACCAGAACTACTTAAACTCAAATCTACCACCGGCCCCCGTCTGACCCTGCAGCCTCATACTGTCTGTTTTCCTTTTTTTGACACTAAAAACTATATTTTCTCTGTATATGTTAAAGAAGAAGTCTCTCTGGAGTCGTATGGGGCCTTAGATCTCCTCCCTTGAGTTTGGGTTGTTGTGTTGGAAGAAGCTTTAACGCCGTCTCTCCGCCGCGTAGCTCTGCGACGTCGCGGCTCAACCTCTTCCCCGCCAAACCAAGCGTCGTAGCTCGGCCTAGACAAGAAATCGAACTGCACGTCGTGTGGAAGCACTCGCGCAAACGTGCTACACTGGTAACCAAGCACGCTAGGTCCGAGCACTCGCGTCCTCGCTTCAGCTTCAATCCCGTTCAGTCAGACGAATAACACGTCATGTAAATAGAATAGAACCTCTCGAACCGAGTAACTAAACTAGCCAGGAATGAGGCCTTAAAAACCACTACCTACGCGAGCTAGCTAGCAAGCGCCGCGAGCCGCGTAGCACGTTTCATCTTAGAAATGAAAGCACTGATTAAACGTAACAGGTTAGCCAGCAAAACTGCCAATCAGAAACTAAACACTTCTCTTCTTCGTTGTTAGCACATAGCTCCTCTGACGCGCTACATCGCCGCCCCGCCCCCTGGCCTGTGTAGCATTGGTGCTGTAACACATTGAAAGGGTTTGTTACCTTGGTTACGGGGATGGCGCACAGTTTCACACTTTGTATATTAACAGTTGTTTTTTTTTAAGTAACAGTCATAAGCTGCAGAAGTAACACAGGCGCACCGTGTTAAGAATTGGTATCATGATGTGTGATAGGGATTCTGTGTTCTGTGTGTTGATGGGATGGACGTCTGTGTGTTACATCGGGTGGACAGTTTTTTTGGTCAGTCGCCACGTCAACGCCGCCGTTTCAGACGCCTACAAAGCCTGGCGTGCTCCGTGGTCGAGTTGACCCCAGAAACAAGCGTAACGCCGCGTCGCCATCCAGGAAGCTTTACAAGCACATTTGTTGCTCCTGTGTGTGTGTGTGTGTTCGTTCCAGTGTCCTCCATCATGTCTGTCTCCCTATTAATCCTGCACAGTAGCCCATCTGTCCGCCAGTGTTCTTCAGTGAAAGGTCATTCATTAAACATTTTACGTTGGCTCATAATCGCTGTGTCTCAGTTGATTTTCTACACGATGATGCTTTTTTGAACAGAACTTCATAACTTCACTTTTCTCCTGCTGCTGTGTGTTTAAGACTCATCATTCTCAGCAATGAGCAAAGCTGGACACAAACTCATCAAAGACACATTCAGTGTTTACTTTATCACCCCACAAAGATCCTTATGGGACATTTGTGTCTCACACGTGCTCCACAGGCGAGGGGTCAAAAACCGCCCCTCTATTTTTAACCTGGGCAGGATGGCTGGAATGAAACCTGATACTTTGTTGCTGTGTGTGTGTGTGTGTGTGTGTGTGTGTGGCATCGAGCTCTGTTGTAACCTTCATCGTCTTAGCATTTCTACAAATACTTGTTCGAATGTGTTTTGCAAGTGTGTGAACTTAGCCACACACACACACACATGAGTCAGATATAGACATCAGAGCCACTAACAGGTGAACAAACACTCAAGGCTCAAGGATCTGTGAACACGAATTCAACTGTCAGACCCACAAACACACACCGGGCCGTGACACCACACACACAGCGTGGGACGTGTGGTCTTCATAGTCTCTGTCTTAAAGGGTCTCCGAGGTCTGACAGACCCTGAATGGAGCTGATCACTCACATATGAGAGAGAGAGGGAGAGGGAGAGAAGGTGTGTGTGTGTGTTTTGAGGGGGGTGGGGGAGAGGCAGAGGGAAGGGGGGAGAGAGAGGGGGGCTCATTTCCGCTCCCTCCTCAGTTCAGTAGGTGGTGACAGCCGGAAGTGGATCAGGGCCCGGAGCTGACTGATCCTCTACAGAAGCCGACAGGTGGCGCAGACTGCACCCGAGCCGCACACGGGGAACCGAGGAGCTCTCAAGCAGGATTCAGGACTCTGTTCACCTCAACAGAGCGTCTCCCCACAGAGCGCCTCTCTACAGAGTGCCTCTCTACAGAGCGTCTCCCCACAGAGCGTCTCTCCACAGAGCGCCGCTCCACAGAGCGTCTCTCCCCTCACAGCGTCTCTGTTGTCGAAGCTGGATGTTCCTCGGATGATGGCTCGTCCTGTCCTCTCCATTGGCCCCCCTCTGGATCTATATCCGGCCTATAATGAACTCTAACCTGCCTGGGATCGCAGCATCTTTTCACTTTACGCACTTTACGCACTTTTTTTCCCGAGAAACTTGGAGCAGCTTTGGACATTTTACGCACACACTTCGCGTCTCTCGGGAACTCTCAAAACATTGCCAACTTCTGGAACCGTCTGCGTCTTCTAAAGTCACGTTACGCGGCCTCGTCTCGTGAATCAGTGGGAGGCTATCGTATCTCTCCGCACCCTTAATAGCCGCACGGATCGCTTAACACTTAGACACTTGCGCCTTCGCTGAACGTGGATCAGTGTCGCTCCGTTTCCATCTTTTTTTTTCTGTTGTGGGTTTATTCTGGAGTCTCGGTTCTGTGTACCGTCCATCATGCTGCCCCTCTCCCCCGTCCTGCTCCTCCTCTACCCCGCTGCGCTCTTCGTGGCCGCGCAGGGCGTCGGGGACTTGCACGGCTTCGCCTTCCCCGGGGGGAGCGCAGCCTTCGACCCAACAGGTATGAGTATGAACGACGGGAAGGAACGTCTTGTTGTGTTTGTGTGATTCTGCAGGGATTTGTTGTTGTGTTGTGTTTGTTTTGACCTGGAGTCTCAGTCCTGCACCTGCTGCTCTCTATGAAGAAGCCCACCCGGGACTCCAGCTGCTTCATCTTCACCTGCACAAGATGTCTAAACCGGGTCAAATGCGGAGGTCCTGCGGGGACACTGATAACACACACGCACATACACACACGCACACACACACTGTTCAGAGGCCTTTGCATACCCCGGATGATACGTGAGAGCCCATCTGAGTGCGACACTGTTGAGAAATGCAGGTTTCATCAGCAACCAGTGTGTGTTTGCTCTAAGCTCGTTGGCGTCACACTGTAAATCACCCGGATGAAAGAGTCTGACTGTTATACTTTGCAAAGTTCAGTTTATATGAATATGTGTCTTCTTTAGGATAGAGATCATTTCAAAAAACAAATAACACAAATATTTTTCATTTCATTCATTTTAGACAATCCTCAACATATCAGTAACAACTTTGCATATTATAACTGATATCTGCTTAGATTGAATGGATTTATGAAATCAACAAAGGAACGACATCATTGATTCTATTTTTTTCCAGTATCTGATTAGAATAATTCAGTATTTTAAGTGTAACTTACTACATTCACACAGCACTGATGCAGCATGGTGCTGATCAAAAGGGGTAAACAAGTTGTAGTAGTGTGTGTGTGTGTCTGTCAAGTTAGTAAAGTAAACAAGCCAAAACAATCATAAACTAAACTAAAGACATTTCACACAGACGGCACTTTAAGATTCAAACTCTCCTTGCTACAGCTGATTGAATAGACGTATAGATTGGATGCGTGGACCGAACCAAATTTAAAGGGAAGAGGGACGATTTGGAAATTTCAAAGTTTTAATGAATATTGAATGAGTTGAGGGTTTGTTATTCTAATTGTGAAAACTTTGCATTGCATTATTTAATCAACAGCATGTATTACATTTATCCATGTATTACATTTATCCATGTGTCCTACTCACTCCAGATGTGAGCCCCTAACGTCAGCCTTCACGTCTCCACCTACAGCCCTGGGTCGGCCCATCCATTCTCTCAGAGGCCAGAATTATGACAAGAAAAGTCCCATTTGTTGCCTTGATGTTTTTCAGAACTCTCTCAGAAGTCTTAGCTTTGTATTCGAGGGGCATATACTGTATATATTTATATATTTATATCTATATATCCTCAGAATCTTGACCTTATCCTCAGAAGTCTGACTTGGATCACCAATGTCTGTTTTGGTCAGAAGTCTGTCTCGGGGGCTTTGTGGCTTGTGAGGCGACTCGTGTTACTTGAGCTGGGCTCTGATAGAGGGATCTAACCAGTTGACCTTTGACCCCCAAACCTCGAGCCCCTTGCGGCACAGACGGTTTAGTCACAGAGAGGGAAACGGGTTCTGACTCACTAGATGGTGTTGAAGTAGACTGACAGTGGAATGATGGTAAACTCTGAGTCATCTGCTCATATCTGAGCATTCCCAGATATGTTTATACTTATGATACAGGGATTTAACTCTCTATCTCAGTCTTATTGTGGTTTGTTGTTTCAGCTGCTTTATGACAGGAGGTTTGACTCAGCGTCCTTGTTTACGCAACCTTCCCTTCTCCGCACTATGTAACGCAATGGTTTTTCCACTTTGTGACGCCATAATTATCTCGTATTGTGTTTATGGTTTGAGTGAGTCATACACACATCCGTACAGGCATTTACACAAATAGCAACATGACAGTAAAAAGACTGTATTATTATTCACACTTTAAACAAACAGGTTGAAGTTCTTCCTTATACAAAGTTATTCTTAGGCGTTTTTGTTCTTCATGTAGAGATGCAGGATGAAGAACAGTCCTGTTTACAGCACACTGTGCTGTACACTGTACTGAACAGCACAGTGTGTGATGTCATCAAAGCAGCTAAGACTCACAGCTGTGTAATGTGCTGGACTGAAAATCAAACATTTACTCTTTGCCCTAATCAATTAAGTTCAAGTACCCTAATCAGTGTGTGTACCGCTTTAGAGCTAAATAATTAAAATTGACTTTGATTCAGATTTTGTCCACCTAATATTAAAAAAGGACACAGATGGATGCAACAGATTTTGTGATTGTTGATTTTGATTATTGGTTGATTTCATATTTTCCTTCAGAATAAGAAATAATTTTAAGATAATAAATGTGAAATCACTGCATATATATTAAGCGCCTAATTACCGGCAGAACATATTATTTTAAAATCTCTATCCGGACGTGTGTGTGTGTGCTGTAAGGACGAAAAGCAGGGAAGGGAACATCCACACTTAATATAGTTGACATTTAAGAAGTAATATAATATCACTTTTCATGACGCTTCTGATAGAACAGGTAAAGGTTAAGTTACTCAAAAGGTCCGCCGAGTGAAAAGTTGATTATTCTAATATGATTGCCTTCTGCTCAGACCCGTGCATGGTGGTGTCGCCTCCCTGCATGAGCGAGGCCGATCGCTTCAGCCTGGAGGCCCTGCGGAGCATCCACCAGGTGATGGATGACGACCAGGATGGGGGGATAGAGGTGGAGGAGAGTGTGGAGGTAAGAAACATGGCTGCGGGTGAGAGTGTGTGTGTGTGTGTGTTTGCGTGTGCTGGAGAGGGGAAATGAGTAAAACAACAGGTGTGCTGGCCCGGCGGTAGAGTCAAATGTTACTGCGAGGGTATAATTTAGTTTCTGGCTGGATGACAGGATGACAGGATTGGTTTGCACTAACAGAATAACACTGATGACCTTCAGAGTTGTACGTTGGGAGTATAACTCTTCTTAATGCGACCTTTTATTCCTCTGCCAGGCCGTTTTCCCCTCATTAGTTATACAGACGACTTGAAAAGTGTGTGTGTGGCCTCATGATTGATAATGCATCACAATAATTGCATCTACCAGGCAAGCTGAATGTCCCTCTGTGTTTCGGCTCCATGAAATGCATAAAATGAAAAAATATGAGCAGGAAACATTACAAAGAGGCCAAACGTGTCTGAGCGTGCACGAGGAGCCAAAAGTGATATAGCTGTTATTGACGACCATTCAGTCCAGTAAAAAAGCCATTAGTAAGAACCTGCGTGCATCCCAGTTTATTTATATGCCATTAAAGTGTTTATGTGTGTGTGTGAGGCAAAGTTGTCTTAAGGTACAAATCAGTGTTTTGTCTGTAGAGTCTGTGAGTCTCCGGCCGTATGTGTCATCGATAGTAAACGCAGATTTTAAAGAATGCCTCTGCCCTCCAGAATGTAGTTCAGGGATACATAATCCCGCAGCTCGGGTTGCCGTTGCCATAGAGACCTCATGGGAGGGGCCCAGACTCTTCAGACCAAGATTCCTCCAGCCATCACATGAAACCTCCGTTTACAGCCAAGGACACATTCCAAGACAACACATACACACACACACACGCATGCACACGCACACACACGCATGCACGCACTGACACTAAGGTTTGCAACACACACTCTTGCTTTTACATCCATTCTAAATAAATACATTCTCACTGCCGCCGCTCCTTATTTCTAGATTGAAACGGCAGCCAATTTATTTTGGACAGTGTGCTGCAGTGTGTGCTCCGATAATGTTATGTGCTTGTGACCTCGACTTTTCTCTTTCCACTTCGGAAACTAAGTGGCTCTGCTGTGTATAGGCCTCTGAGTCTCCATTTGCCTCCTCTGCAGTTCATCATTGAGGACATGAAGCAACAACAAACCAACAAACACAGCCACCTGCACAGAGAAGATCAACACATCACAGTAGAGGAGCTGTGGAGGGGATGGAAGTCATCTGAAGGTGTGTACTACATGTGTGTGTGCGTGTGTGTGAGACTCCAATTGTGTGGCTCTTGTCTCACTTTGTCCTCCTCCTCCTTTGTCTCCATTTCTCAGTGCATAATTGGACCCAAGATGATGTCCTCCGCTGGTTGAAGGAGTTTGTGGAGCTGCCACAGTATCAGAAGAACTTCAAAGACTTCAAGGTCAATGGAAACACACTCCCCAGGTGAGAAAACCATCAGGGAATCCCCAGGTGGAAAGCAGGAATCAAGAATTCTACGTAATCAAACTGGGTTCAAACGCAGCACGGTTGACCTCATCTGTATGCAGGATTGCAGCCAATGAGCCTTCATTCCTGAGTGGTCATCTGAGGGTACAGGACCAGAGGGATAAACAGAAGCTCAACATCAAAGCTCTGGACGTGGTGCTGTTTGGGCCACCTACACGTAAGAACAATTGATGTCACCCTCATTTATCTCTTCCTGCTCTCCCCTCGCTCTCCTTTCATCCTGCCGTTCTTTCATCCTCACACCTGCCAGCTCCCATCCTGTAATTTCACAAACCCACACAGATACAAGGCAACACTTTTGGACTTTAATCACACTTTAATATAATGTCACTGCAAATGTTCTCTTGAAGTAAAAGAATATTTTATGTTGACGGATGCTCAAAGAAATTGTAGAGTTAAGAGACCAAAACTATCCGGGGAAGCACATTTGTTACTGGACCCATTTGATGAAACATGTATATTATTTTCTACCTTCCAGGTCCTCCGCATAACTACATGAAGGACCTGCTGCTCATTGTGTCGATAGTGATGGGAGTAGGAGGCTGCTGGTTTGCACGGGTCCAGAACAAAGCCAGCAAGGTGCACATAGGCAAGATGATGAAAGATCTGGAGAGTCTGCAGAGCGCTGAACAGAGTCTCTTTGACCTCCAGGAACAGTGAGTGCACAGTTCATTTCAAGTGTCTAGCTGCCTGCTTAACATTCATGGATCTATGTTTTTGGAACTAGAACTATTCTTTATTTCCTCAGACTGGAACGAGCCCAGGAGGAGAAACGTAACGTGGCTGAGGAGAAGCACCACCTGGAGGAGAAGATGAGGGATGAGATCATGGGGGCGCAGGAGGAGGCTTACCGTCTGCAGGAGCTGAGGCAGGGGGCCGTCAGCGAACTCAGCCGCCTCCGATACGCAGAGGAGGAGTTGGAGCAGGTAGGTCCATACCTCCTCCAAGCTGCTTAGTTTGTTTTTGCAATAGAAAATGTTTTCAAAGGTTTAATCTCTATCAAACCCCAACTACAACCTCAGCTCTCTGTGATCAGACTGACGCTCCTGTCTGCAGGTCCGTGGAGCACTGAAGCAGGCGGAGAATGACATGCAGGCCAGCTGGTCGGCCTCAGAGGCCCTGCAGCAGTGGATGCAGCTGACGCACGAGGTGGAGGTCCAGTACTTCAGCGTCAAGAGGCATAGTGCAGAGCTGCAGCTCACCACCGCCAAGGAAGAGGTGTGAGGCAGAGAAAAAACAGATGTGTTACGCCTAATGTGAAATTAAAATGTTTTTTTCATTTAATTTCTTACTAGTCTAAGTGTAAAAACAGTTTCTTCACATTTCTGGAACGTTTATCAAATCAAAAAGGAGATTTAGATAATGCTTCTCCTGCTTAGAGCCTACTGACTTACCAACAAAACACACTTGGCTTGATCTCCAGGCAGAAAAAATAAAGAAGAAGAGGAGTTCTGTGCTGGGGACTCTTCATGTGGCTCACAGTTCTTCTCTGGACCAGGTTGATCACAAGATCCTGGAGGCCAAGTGAGTCACATCAATGAATGTGCAGGGTTTATGTGTGTTAGTTCTGGTCGATGTACCACACCAACACATCTGTGTGTCCTAAAGGAACTCCCTGTCGGATGTGACGGCCTGTCTACGAGAGCGCCTCCATCGCTGGCAGCACATGGAACGTCTCTGTGGCTTCCCCATCATCAGAAACGTCGGCCTGGCGGCGCTGACCGCTCAGCTCTACAGCGACTCACTTGGGTCTCGAGCCCCTCAGCCGCCCTGTTCATGCCACAGCCCCCTCCATGGCTCTATAGAGGATCTGATAGAAGAGGGTTCATCTACAATTTTAACACAGATGTCAGGTCAGTGACAAGAATGAGGAGTTTGATTTTGGGTCATACTGAGGAATCATCATCATCATTATGAATGAATCTGGCAAAATACAACAGTTGAAGGTGTAATTTGCAGTATAGTGAGCACATGCTTGAGAAAACTGATCTGCTGGTAGAATGAGTGCAAACATACTGACAGATGCTAACAGCCTTTGATCTCCCTCTGCAGGCCCACCGATGAAGCGCTCTCCTCGCACTCGGGGCTCAACCATATGTCGATCTCGTCGCCCTGCAGTCATGGCTCCGCACCCGCCCACCATGATCTCCGCAGACCCCGACCTTCTCATCCCCGCCCGGGCTCCGTACCCCTGCTATGAGGAGGAGGAAAGGCATTTCCCACCTTCCCTAAAGAAACAGTACGTCTTTTAATATGTCTGCCAATATGTTTGCTCAAATTTGCCAAATAAACTGTGATTCTTGCTGCTTTAATGAAGCCTGTGTTGACCTTTGTTTATTCCTTCCTTTCTCCTTTTTGTCATAACAGAGACTCCCAAGAGAAGTTCTCAGACTCAGAGAATATGCTTCCACCTCCTCATAGCAAACTGTATCCTGGCCCCATCACTGTCGACGCCTCCTCTCGAAAGCACTATCGCGACGACTCCGATCTGCTGGCAGACGGCTCCATCAGAAAGACTTCCAGCAAAGAAGGAGAGGTTGAATCTCCAGTTCGCAAATTCTCTGTAGAAGAACTCGAAGCTTCTTTTGATGTTGCCAACAGGAGGACGGTGAAAGAAAAAGCGTTGGATCCTTCAATGGAAGCCCCGTCTGTGAAGATGGCCAAAGAGGACCCTTTGATGGACGCCGCCTCAAGGAAGACAGCAAGAGCCAGAAGTGATGTTTCAGTGGATTCTGCAGGTAGAAAGGTGGAGCCGGATGCATCAGCAGAACATCCAGCAAGGAAAGTAGAGAGAGATACGATGGGAGTTTTGATCGACACCACTTCAAGGAATCTGTATAGGGACCGAGGTGATTTATCACTGGACACCACAGGCAAAAAGTTTCTCTGGAATGATTTAGAGGCAGCAACTGATGTGGCAAGAAGGAAGATATCAAGAGACATGATGGGGGTTTCAATGGACAGCATCTCGAGAAAGACGATACGTGAAGAGCCCGAGCTTCAGTTTGACACGGTGTCCAGAAAGATGTCTCTGGATGCAGACTTGAGAAAGGCAGCTTGGGAAAAAGGGGAACTTGAGTCTAACATGTGTGCAATGCCAAGGGAGAAAATAGTTGAGGCAGCCGCAACACCACCAAGAAAGTTACCCCGAGGTGAACTGGAGTACGGTGCAGATGTCCTCTCCTCCAGGAAAATTGATGCGGGGGTTGAGACGTCATCGTGCAGAGCGACAGACAAACAAGAGTTTGGTCCTGCAACCAGCAGGAGAATATTCAGAGATGACCTGGAGATGCCTGCTGGATCTCTCAGAAGGAGAATCCCAAGAGATTACATTGACACTTGCATAGACACACCCACGGGAAAAATCTCCTGGGACAGAGTTGATGTTACCATGGAAACACCTAAACAAAGGATATTGAGGGAAGAGTTGGCTGCATCTGAGTTAAGTTCCTCTTTGGGTCGGATTGGACAGCCAGACCTCACGGCGTCCTCCCTGGGGCCGTGGAGACAGTCGGCTGAGTTTTATTCCATGGATCGAATGAGCCAGCTCGTGTACGACGGAATCCTGGAGAAGTCCTGTAGACCACCGAGCCTCTCCGTCTCCACGCCCAACTTGCCCCAGAGCAGCCTGCTGGGCGAGGCGGAGCCGCTGCTGCCGCCACCGAGGCACCACCACGCTGTCCCGTCTCCCCTAACAACACCCGAGAGCGGAGATGAGAAGTACAAGGAAAAAGAGAAGAGCAAGAAGTCCTTGAAGCTGAAGAACCTCTTTAAAAAGAAACATGAGCCAAATCCAGAGAAGCCTCAGAGCGGCCTGCAGAAACTTTGACAATAACTCAGCTTTGCTTTGTTTCTCTTTCCTTTTGTGGAATGGTAAATGTCTGTAGGATGAGAACTTCACAGAAGAGACCTGGACTTTTATCAGGATTGCGGAATCTGGCATTGCATTGAAATTCCAGTAAATGCAGACTTATATTTGACTATGATATTAATTGGATTGATTTTCAAAAAGCAGTGGAGTGTGTGGAATGATTTATCAGATGAATTTAAGGTGATCAATATGAAAAGGAAAGAAGAGTTTGCTATTTTTATATGACATTTTATATCTGAGCAGAATGTTATTATGATGTCTTATTCAGTCCTGTGGTTGATGCCATATAAGTAGAGTTTTGATAACTTGGATTATGGTTGAAGGAATTGATAATGTTTAAATATGTGTAATGTTTCTCTTCTGTATAACAGAAGTAAACCTTAAACTGCTCTGACAAAAATATGATTTCATTTAATTGAAGATGTTTTGGTTTTGATTTGCCAAATGTTATAATGCTCATGAACATTGTGCTTGGTAAATGTTTTATTAGTTCTTTGGGAGTAGATACGATTCAGAACGAGTGCATTTAAATGCATCATTTAATCGTTTGAATTGTTTTGAAGGATGTATTTTTCACTTGTTGTTTACAGCTTTAGTAGTTTATTTCAGAAGTGAAGTGATTTCATTCAGAAATGTAGCTATTGATTTATTTTGAAATTGTTCATTGAAAATGGGTTTGGTTGTATCGTATTGATTTCTTTGACTCTCAGCGTCTTTAAAGATTTCTGTGAAAAGAAATAGAAGTTGTTTTACTTTGCACTGAATTACATGAGCGTAAAATTATGCAAGATATTACCCCGATCATGTGTTCACAGCTGATGCTAACTTTGGGGCATTTTGTGTTGTTTTACAAGGAAACCAAATGAACCATTTCACTGAAAGCACAGATGTTCCTGAGATCCTCAAATATGTATCCATGGCTGTTGCCCAGGCACAGATTGGAAATAATATTTAAGCTTAGGGAGTCATGTGACCTTATCTTCATTTGTTTGTTTTAGACCAGCTTATATATTGATCCAGCAATTTCAGGAAATTGGAATAATGATGTCACTGTGTGATTAAGTTTGTCTTTGAAATGAGGTTTAACATTTTTGTTGGCATTTTGGTGCATTTCTTGAGTGCTCCACTAGAGGCCAGTAGAGCTTCATTCAGTAGTAGTTGGACAGTAAGACATTCTTTGCTTTGTTAACTCGAGCAAAAGCAGAGGCTGCATCTGTATGTTTGACCTTTTCTAATTTAATCATGTAGTTAATTCGTAACATGTGATTTCAGCATATTTGACAAATAATCTTTACTAATCAAATTAACCAGCAGAAATACGCAAAAGAATAAAGGAAGACTTTTTCAAATAAATAACCCACTTCTCCTGATTCAGGCCTGGAGGCGAAGAAGAATCATCAGAGTTCTGAGGAGAACAGGAACTCAATGACTCATCCACGTCACACAGCCAACAGTCAAGATTTAGATCTGCATGAGTATGAATAATGCTGAGGGCATTCTGACGCATTCATGCCAAAAGGTCAAAAGTGCTCACACAGAAAAACAAAATTGATGAAATACACTTATTGGCAAAAGGAAAGTTTCATGGCTTGTGTTCAGAGTTTGTCTGCTCAGTTAATATTTGTTTTCGAATACCAAAGGCAGCGACAGAGAAACTCAGAAAGTGAGTTGGATGAACTGACAGTAAGAGGTGAAATATTTCAAAATTTACAGACTAAGGACAACAAATTCACATCTGCACTCAGTTAAGGATCAGGGGCTCCACAGGGCACTTATGTAGCCAGGTGTGACCTGAAGTTGTAACACAGACTCATTAGTCCATGCAGGGATTGACGATCTTTAGCATATGGCACCCACTGTGCTTCTTACCAGACATACAAATATAATATCTATCATATCTGGAGTAATCTTGTGCATGACACGACGCACTGCACACTGGAACACTGTAAGCAGACTGCATGGGGTCAAACATCTCTCTTGAGCGCGTGCAGAAACCTTGTGGTTACTGAGCTGACCTAAAATAAGAAGCATTCACACTTACATCCTGTACCTGTGGTTGCTGCAGAGCTGCCAACGGCCTGCCATGGGCTCTATGAATGCACTTTACCCTTTACTACCCGACGGCTCATCAGATTGTGGAGCTTGACTGTAAAGTATGCACTTTCACAAAGGTATAAATGTTCAGTGGAACTGCCAGGCGTCTGTGCTGTCCTGTGACGTGTTAACTTGACCTCTTTATGGATATGGGGAGGGCTATATTTAGTGGTGTGTGTGTGTGTGTGTGTGTGGGCATGGGCATGGGCATGTGTATCATTTTACGTGTTGTTATCAGAATAATCATTGTGAGATTCCATTTGCTGATAAGGTGCTGAAGTTGTGCACCAAGATCAACTTCATGTTCAGTCAGTGTGTGTGTGTGTGTGTGTGTGTGTGTGTGTGTGTGTGTGTGTGTGTGTGTGTGTGTGTGTGTGCGTGCGTGCGTGTGTAGGGGGGTTTCACTTCTCACACCGGCTGCACGAGATGGTTGAAGGTTAACATCTCTGTTTTAAGTGGTACAGCAAAGTAAAATCCTCTACCATCACTCTAACATTGTATTTGGGTGGAACACATTCATTACTCTGAGTGTAATTAGCAACTCAACCCATGCAAGGATTCATACAATAGTTCCACTGCTGAAAAGCCTGAGAAAAATGTTGTTTTCAATAATGATGCCTGAGCAAACGGGGCGGGAGGGAGGGAGGGAGGGAGCGCGGTGAGACAGAACAAGTGGAGCCAAATGAATCAAAAGTAATTACAACCCCTCATCCGGCCCACCAGAGGAGTCGCCCTAACAACGAGCCAGCCACATCACATCCCACTGCAAGAGATGAAGAATGGAAGGAAATCAGTATGGAACAGCGTACCTGTTCTGTTTCGGACAAAGAGGTTAGATTTCAATCAAAAAAGTATTTTCATCTCCAGCTGCAGCTGATCAGTGTGTAATTTGAAGGAGGGGCAGAGGGAAACAAAAGGACAAGATGCATCAGTTATGCTGTGAATACATAAAGGAAGAGGAGGGAGCAGGGGGGGAAGAGGAGGATGGGGGGGCTGCACTCATTTGATGTGTGGTTCAATCACATGGGACGGAGACTTAATTCTGGACGGAAAAGTCACACTGCGATCTCCTCTGATACAAACTGAGCCGTGAACATGTTTGATGCTGAAACGTTAAGCGTCCTGGTGTCTGCGAGGAAAAAACGAGGCGTTCCACTAAAAATGGAACGCCTTCTATTAAGTAACACTAATCCGATTATGCATATTGTGAATGTGCAGTTCTAATAATAAGTTGTTAATTTAAACTGTGGATTGTTACAGTTTCCAATCGCTTTTTAATGGACCCGATAAACCTAATGAGCTGTTACAGTTTATACATTACAGCTCCGTCAGTTAGAATGGTTTCACTTACACGATGCTGCTCGCTGTTATGGAGGAAATGGCTTCCTTTTCATTATATTTCAAGGATAAAAAAAAGAAAAAAGAAGAAGAAGTGTACGCAGCTTTTTTAAAAATGCACGTTGACAGTTAACAGCCACTGTAAGTGAAGGTAATGACACTGATAAAGAGGCAATAAGCAACTGTGATGACATGTATTTATAGCATACAGTATGTAAAGAGTCTGACTAAGTGCTGTTAAAGCCACAGGAAATTACATTGAAAACACAGCAAAACAGTAAGAAGAGATGTTTTCTTGACATCTCGGCATTGAATATATAAAATGTCAATATAGAGCCCAGCATATTGCGGTAAAGATGCACAGAAATATGAAGCACGGTCCACTTGAGTCTGCTTGTTTGTGTGTTGTTGTCTTAACAACATCTACTCATATGTTTGTTTTCAGTGTGCAGGGCCTTAACCTTCCATTAGCATTGCGTTAGCATTGATGATACAACAGGTTTTGCATTAGAAGCCTTGACCTTTGACCTTCATTGACCTCCATCAGCCACTGTGTGTGGCGTGTTGCAGTGGTTCAGTGCCAGAACGGTCCCATTATTATAAATGTGACGGCTACCTCCTACTTACTGACTTGGTTTTGGTAACACACACACACATTCACTCCTGAGGACATATCTGTATCATGCTGTGTGGTTAACATGTGCGTGTGGTGTGTACATCCTGGCCTCGGTGCTGCTGTGTGTTTTTCCCTCCACGGCCCAGAACTCAACTTGTGTCAAACACAAATCTTCATCCTAGGAGACAATGGAGATTTAAATGAGCTTCAGCCCTGCTGTTCTTCAGTTTCATACTACAGTAACATGAGTCATACAGGAGCTACAGAATTAATGTCTATGAAGATGGAGGAAAGGTTGTCGTTGGTTACCGGAATCCTGTTCGTTTGGCCCCTGGTGTGAGTCGTGTTCTGATGAAGTTGAGGTTCGTTAGCTGCAGAAATGAGCACAGCATCAAATCACTGTAGCACCCAAACACAGCTCGGTGTGTTTCTGTAGGCTGAGGTTATTTTTGCTAAATTACTGAATGACAGGACGACAGAGTGTAAGTCTGAGTTACTGACTGTTCATCAGCCACATAATGTGATGAATGTACCTGTTGTCTCACTGAGGCGATAAACCAAAATGGAGGCGAGGAAAGAGAAGAGGACAGATTACCCTGGACAGAGAGTGAACAGAAGCTTCCACCACACGGCACACGGCACGGCTTGGTCCTGAGGGGTCACATGAGGGTCGCTGGAGTCTGGAAAAATACATCAGTGTGTGTGTGTGTGTGATCTGTTTGACATGACACACCTCTTCATTCTAAAGTTAACATGAGATTCAAACAAACTTGCTCTAAGGATCGTTGCTCTGGTGCCACATTGTCACGGCGACCCCATTCACCAAATACACTGCTGAAAGCTTTTCTTTGATCTTCGTCCTTTTCAATATGATAATGATGTAAAAACACAATCTGGCACCTTTACGCCTTCACAAGCCTGATTTCTGAGCTCTCCAATGCAATATGATGCCGCACGCCTCTGTAACTGCTGTTATTCCACCATGTAGCACACCGGCTGTTCTTACACTCTGACTTCACCTCTCTGACCCGTTAATCATTCATTAATTACACCATTTTACATATACTGCAGTCAAACGGTCAGATTTGCAGTATAGATCAGTAATACACAAAGAAAGAGAAGACAGAGCTGAATACTTACCCAGTATGATCCTTGTTGTGATGTTGCCATATCTGTAAACCTTAGTCGGAGTAAACTTTTCCTCCCCAAGCACTTTGGTACGTACAGTTCCACAGTAGTAGAGGCCTTCGTCTGAATGGGTGATGTTCACGATCAGTAGGTCGTAAGAGTTAGAGGACTCGTTAAACATCAAATGAAGACCAGGAAAAGGATTCAGATTAGATGGGGTCTCAAAGTTGGATGTCTGTTCATATCTTGATGTCAAAACGAGAGGAGGCTGGTTCTCATGAGAACAGTTCCTGTACCACAATATGTAAACTCTAGTAGATGGTTGGCAGTCACAGTGCAGAATGGCGTTCTCTCCTGCTTGGACTGTGAGATTGAATGCTCCTCCTGAGTCTTGACTGGAGGTAACAGCTCCTGGAAAAACAGACGTGATCACAAAAACGGGTTGAGAAGTGAACAGTACAGAACAAAACAGAACAAAACATTTCCTGCTCCACTCAACACAATGCCTGTGATGATAGATCCTAAATGATTTCTAAATATTTCAAAATCACCTAAAAGAAGGAGCAAGAACGTTGATGGCCCACCCATGTCTGATGATGAGCTGGAACTGAAAAACGTACTGATAACATACGTGACCTGCGCAGACTGGCACATTAGAGGAAACAGAGGAGGTGATTGGCTGGTCGAAAATCTTTCACCGTGGTTTTCATCTCAGGCTGTGGTCACACTTTGTTATCAGCACACTGACATAAAGTAACAACCTTTTACTATAACTTTCTCTTACGACACAACACCTGCAGGCTTTACAAATGCAGTTAAACTAATGTTAATGTGTGACACACAACACACAACACACTCCACGACATGGACATAGAATGGGGCTGAAGGAAAGATTTGATCTCAGCTGCAGCACACAAATGAGGCTGAATGCACAATGAACACAACCAGCTCGGGTTTATGGTATAAGATAAATTAACACAGCGCTACTACATTAACACTGATGCTACGGATTAGACTGCAACTCATGTTGGCAGGGATAACACAGGAAATGACCATACCACATATCCATACGTTTAGTTTGGAAAAGTGGAGAAGTTGCAGCTTATGGAACTTTTTCTTTCTCAGCAAAGCTTCTGTGACTCTGTGATGAAGTCTTAGGCAGACCTTCATGGAGAGAAAGTCTCACACACACACACACACACACAAACACACACACACACACACACACACACACACACACACACACACACACACACACATACATGCAGGAGTGATTTCAGAGCATCAGTTGCAGCTTTTGGACAAATGATGATTGGAAAATAATTTGAAGTTAAATAGCTACACAGTGTTCCTTATACCAAAATGAAACCTTTGGGGTCAACGTTTCGCTCCACCTCTGCTGAATGCTTCTCTCACATTGAGCTCATTGTACTCATGGCTGTTTGGCCCCATAGCCTACATATAGCATGTCTATCTCTGCCACAAAAACACCTCACTGTTGGTATAATTGGCTTACAATGTTTGAGCTCAAAATATGATCCTGTCTGTGCTTCTGGTTGTTGTTTCCTGTTTTATTTTGTAGGACTGCTGTTGTTGTGTTTTTTCTTTCCTTCCTGCCTTTGTGTTTCCTGTCTCGTGATACCTCATTGTTACCTCTCTTGTGATTTTCCTCACCTGTTCCCCCAACACTGTGTGTGTGTGTGTGTGTGTGTGTGTGTGTGTGTGTGTGTGTGTGTGTGTGTGTGTGTGTGTGTATGTAGTCCGTGGCGTTCACTCAGTTTGTTGTCTCTGTGTTTACTCCTGGTTCTGTCCCGGCTTCGCTTCTGGTTTGTCTCGTCCCTCCATGTTGTTCCCATATTCTTCTGTCTTCCCATGTTCCTCCGTGATGTTCCCGCGCTCCTCCATGATGTTTCTGTGTCTCTCTGTTATCTTATTTGTCTTTGCATTTGAGTTTAGAAAGTAAGTTTTCCCCACATTTATCTTGTCTCGTGCTTTGTATCTTATAATGTTTTATTGCTCAGTGGCTCGGGTTTACGGCCATGCCTTGTTCCCCATTTGACCATGAGCCTCCTCTCCTCTCCTCCTCTCCACTCCTGTATTCGTCTCATTACTTGGTGACTCAGTCTGTAGTTCCCTGGTTCTCTGTCTCTCCAGTTAACTCTTCTGCTGCTCGTTGTACTTCCTTGTGCTTTCTGTTGTGACTCATTAAAACAGCCTCTTTGTTGCCCTCATCTTTTAGTCCTTCTCCCTCCTAACACTTGATCTGTCTAGAGACTGTTCGCTCTCTGGGCAGTGATAACACAAATTGTCCATAATACCACAAATCTAAAGAACATTCGTCTTGTCTGACAGATTTGCACTTAACCTTCAATCTGACGAGAAGCTACATTAGTGTTTTGAGTCTAGAGACTAATATGAACCTGTGCAGATAAGGAAGCTTTCAAATGTCTGAACATGTGTGACTGAACATGGAAATGTGCAGTCACGCATGTTTCAAATTTTTCTCACGTGTTCAAATTTTCATTTGTGTGTGTGTGTTTATGCACTGTTGCTGCATGAACGCTGTGTTGGTGCGTTTGTTGTCCATTGCAGTGTATTTTGTTTCTGCCCCAACATAACAGATCTCAGTGTTTCACGCTGCCAGGATTGCAACTAAAACAATAATGAGCAAACAAGAATATTGCTTAGTCTAAGGTATTGTAGGTATTCAGCTTTATTTCAATTGCATTTGACATGAATGACTCGGCACACTGTGCATTGAATCATAAACATACAGTTTGCAGACAGTCTTTGCATTAAGAAACTGGAAAACAGAAATAAACTGAATGCTAATAAACACGTTTTTTTGTCTTTGCGTTAATGTGTACTCTGCAACGTCAACACAGCATATAATATAGAGGCACAGGAATATGAAGCACAGTCCACTTGAGTCTGCATGTATGTGGTGTGTAGTTTGTCTACCCATGTTTGAGTGTGTGTGCAGGGCCTTAACCTGCCGTTAGCATTGGTGGTACAACAGGTTTTGCATTAGGAGACTTGAACTTTGACCTTCATTGGCCAGAGCAGCTTAGCAAGGCAGCAGTTTCATTAGCAGCCTGATAAAAGTGTCACCTTTTTCTTACCCACTTGGTTTTGGTTACAGACACACACACACACACACACACACACACACACACACACACACACACACACACACACACACAACACACACACCCACACACACAGACACACTCCTGAGGACACAAGACGGATCTGTATCATGCTGTGTGGTTAACGTGTGAGTTTGTACATCCTGGCCTCGGTGCTGCTGTGTGTTTTTCCCTCCACGGCCCAGAACTCAACTTGTGTCAAACACAAATCTTCATCCTAGGAGACAATGGAGATTAAAATGAGCTTCAGCCCTGCTGTTCTTCAGTTTCATACTACAGTAACATGAGTCATACAGGAGCTACAGAATTAATGTCTATGAAGATGGAGGAAAGGTTGTCGTTGGTTACCGGAATCCTGTTCGTTTGGCCCCTGGTGTGAGTCGTGTTCTGATGAAGTTGAGGTTCGTTAGCTGCAGAAATGAGCACAGCGTCAAATCACTGTAGCACCCAAACACAGCTCGGTGTGTTTCTGTAGGCTGAGGTTATTTTTTGCTAAATTACTGAATGACAGGACGACAGAGTGGCAAGTTAAGTCTGAGTTACTGACTGTTCATCAGCCACATAATGTGATGAATGTACCTGTTGTCTCACTGAGGCGATAAACCAAAATGGAGGCGAGGAAAGAGAAGAGGACAGATAACCCTGGACAGAGAGTGAACAGAAGCTTCCACCACACGTGAGGGTCGCTGGAGTCTGGAAAAATACAGCAGTGTGTGTGTGTGTGATCTGTTTGACATGACACACGTCTTCATTCTAAAGTTAACATGAGATTCAAACAAACTTGCTCTAAGGATCGTTGCTCTGGTGCCACATTGTCACGGCGACCCCATTCACCAAATACACTGCTGAAAGCTTTTCTTTGATCTTCGTCCTTTTCAATATGATAATGATGTAAAAACACAATCTGGCACCTTTACGCCTTCACAAGCCTGATTTCTGAGCTCTCCAATGCAATATGATGCCGCACGCCTCTGTAACTGCTGTTATTCCACCATGTAGCACACCGGCTGTTCTTACACTCTGACTTCACCTCTCTGACCCGTTAATCATTCATTAATTACACCATTTTACATATACTGCAGTCAAACGGTCAGATTTGCAGTATAGATCAGTAATACACAAAGAAAGAGAAGACTGAATACTTACCCAGTATGATCCTTGTTGTGATGTTGCCATATCTGTGAACCTCAGTCAGAGTAAACTTTTCCTTCCCAACCACTTCGGTATGTACAGTTCCACAGTAGTAGAGGCCTTCGTCTGAATGGGTGATGTTCACGATCAGTAGGTCGTAAGAGTAAGAGGACTCGTTAAACATCAAATGAAGACCAGGAAAAGGATTCAGAGCATATCCGTTGGATGTCTGTTCATATCTTGATGTCAAAACGAGAGGAGGCTGGTTCTCATGAGAACAGTTCCTGTACCACAATATGTAAACTCTAGTAGATGGTTGGCAGTCACAGTGCAGAGTGGCGTTCTCTCCTGCTTGGACTGTGAGATTGAATGCTGCTCCTGAGTCTTGACTGGAGGTAACAGCTCCTGGAAAAACAGACGTGATCACAAAAACGGGTTGAGAAGTGAACAGTACAGAACAAAACAGAACAAGACATTTCCTGCTCCACTCAACACAATGCCTGTGATGATAGATCCTAAATGATTTCTAAATATTTCAAAATCACCTAAAAGAAGGAGCAAGAACGCCGATGGCCCACCCATGTCTGATGATGAGCTGGAACTGAAAAACGTACTGATAACATACGTGACCTGCGCAGACTTGCGCATCAGAGGAAACAGAGGAGGTGATTGGCTGGTCGAATAGAAATTCTTTCACCGTGGTTTTCCTCTCAGGCTGTGGTCACACTTTGTTATCAGCACACTGACATAAAGTAACAACCTTTTACTATAACTTTCTCTTACGACACAACACCTGCAGGCTTTACAAATGCAGTTAAACTAATGTTAATGTGTGACACACAACACACAACACACTCCACGACATGGACATAGAATGGGGCTGAAAGAAAGATTTGATCTCAGCTGCAGCACACAAATGAGGCTGAATGCACAATGAACACAACCAGCTCGGGTTTATGGTATAAGATAAATTAACACAGCGCTACTACATTAACACTGATGCTTCGGATTAGACTGCAACTCATGTTGGCAGGGATAACACAGGAAATGACCATACCACATATCCATACGTTTAGTTTGGAAAAGTGGAGAAGTTGCAGCTTATGGAACTTTTTCTTTCTCAGCAAAGCTTCTGTGACTCTGTGATGAAGTCTTAGGCAGACCTTCATGGAGAGAAAGTCTCACACACACACACACACACACACACACACACACACACACACACACACATACATGCAGGAGTGATTTCAGAGCATCAGTTGCAGCTTTTGGACAAATGATGATTGGAAAATAATTTGAAGTTAAATAGCTACACAGTGTTCCTTATACCAAAATGAAACCTTTGGGGTCAACGTTTCGCTCCACCTCTGCTGAATGCTTCTCTCACATTGAGCTCATTGTACTCATGGCTGTTTGGCCCCGTAGCCTACATATAGCATGTCTATCTCTGCCACAAAAACACCTCACTGTTGGTATAATTGGCTTACAATGTTTGAGCTCAAAATATGATCCTGTCTGTGCTTCTGGTTGTTGTTTCCTGTTTTATTTTGTAGGACTGCTGTTGTTGTGTTTTTTCTTTCCTTCCTGCCTCTGTGTTTCCTGTCTCGCGATACCTCATTGTTACCTCTCTTGTGATTTTCCTCACCTGTTCCCCGTTGTAAACAACACTGTGTGTGTGTGTGTGTGTGTGTGTGTGTGTGTGTGTGTGTGTGTGTGTGTGTGTATGTAGTCCGTGGCGTTCACTCAGTTTGTTGTCTCTGTGTTTACTCCTGGTTCTGTCCCGGCTTCGCTTCTGGTTTGTCTCGTCCCTCCATGTTGTTCCCGTATTCTTCCGTCTTCCCATGTTCCTCCGTGATGTTCCCGCGCTCCTCCATGATGTTTCTGTGTCTCTCTGTTATCTTATTTGTCTTTGCATTTGAGTTTGAAAGTAAGTTTTCCCCACATTTATCTTGTCTCGTGCTTTGTATCTTATAATGTTTTATTGCTCAGTTGCTCGGGTTTACGGCCATGCCTTAAATTTTCGGTTCCCGGTCCTTGTTCCCCATTTGACCATGAGCCTCCTCTCCTCTCCTCCTCTCCACTCCTGTATTCGTCTCATTACTTGGTGACTCAGTCTGTAGTTCCCTGGTTCTCTGTCTCTCCAGTTAACTCTTCTGCTGCTCGTTGTACTTCCTTGTGCTTTCTGTTGTGACTCATTAAAACAGCCTCTGTGTTGCCCTCATCTTTTAGTCCTTCTCCCTCCTCACACTTGATCTGTCTAGAGACTGTTCGCTCTCTGGGCAGTGATAACACAAATTGTCCATAATACCACAAATCTAAAGAACATTCGTCTTGTCTGACAGATTAGCACTTAACCTTCAATCTTACGAGAAGCTACATTAGTGTTTTGAGTCTAGAGACTAATATGAACCTGTGCAGATAAGGAAGCTTTCAAATGTCTGAACATGTGTGACTGAACATGGAAATGTGCAGTCACGCATGTTTCAAATTTTTCTCACGTGTTCAAATTTTCATTTGTGTGTGTGTGTTTATGCACTGTTGCTGCATGAACGCTGTGTTGGTGCGTTTGTTGTCCATTGCAGTGTATTTTGTTTCTTCCCCAACATAACAGATCTCAGTGTTTCACGCTGCCAGGATTGCAACTAAAACAATAATGAGCGAACAAGAATATTGCTTAGTCTAAGGTATTGTAGGTATTCAGCTTTATTTCAATTGCATTTGACATGAATGACTCGGCACACTGTGCATTGAATCATAAACATACAGTTTGCAGACAGTCTTTGCATTAAGAAACTGGAAAACAGAAATAAACTGAATGCTAATAAACACGTTTTTTTGTCTTTGCGTTAATGTGTACTCTGCAACGTCAACACAGCATATAATATAGAGGCACAGGAATATGAAGCACAGTCCACTTGAGTCTGCATGTATGTGGTGTGTAGTTTGTCTACCCATGTTTGAGTGTGTGTGCAGGGCCTTAACCTGCCGTTAGCATTGGTGGTACAACAGGTTTTGCATTAGGAGACTTGAACTTTGACCTTCATTGGCCAGAGCAGCTTAGCAAGGCAGCAGTTTCATTAGCAGCCTGATAAAAGTGTCACCTTTTTCTTACCCACTTGGTTTTGGTTACAGACACACACACACACACACACACACACACACACACACACACACACACACACACACACAAACACACACACCCACACACACAGACACACTCCTGAGGACACAAGACGGATCTGTATCATGCTGTGTGGTTAACGTGTGAGTTTGTACATCCTGGCCTCGGTGCTGCTGTGTGTTTTTCCCTCCACGGCCCAGAACTCAACTTGTGTCAAACACAAATCTTCATCCTAGGAGACAATGGAGATTTAAATGAGCTTCAGCCCTGCTGTTCTTCAGTTTCATACTACAGTAACATGAGTCATACAGGAGCTACAGAATTAATGTCTATGAAGATGGAGGAAAGGTTGTCGTTGGTTACCGGAATCCTGTTCGTTTGGCCCCTGGTGTGAGTCGTGTTCTGATGAAGTTGAGGTTCGTTAGCTGCAGAAATGAGCACAGCATCAAATCACTGTAGCACCCAAACACAGCTCGGTGTGTTTCTGTAGGCTGAGGTTATTTTTGCTAAATTACTGAATGACAGGACGACAGAGTGGCAAGTTAAGTCTGAGTTACTGACTGTTCATCAGCCACATAATGTGATGAATGTACCTGTTGTCTCACTGAGGCGATAAACCAAAATGGAGGCGAGGAAAGAGAAGAGGACAGATAACCCTGGACAGAGAGTGAACAGAAGCTTCCACCACACGTGAGGGTCGCTGGAGTCTGGAAAAATACAGCAGTGTGTGTGTGTGTGATCTGTTTGACATGACACACGTCTTCATTCTAAAGTTAACATGAGATTCAAACAAACTTGCTCTAAGGATCGTTGCTCTGGTGCCACATTGTCACGGCGACCCCATTCACCAAATACACTGCTGAAAGCTGTTCTTTGATCTTCGTCCTTTTCAATATGATAATGATGTAAAAACACAATCTGGCACCTTTACGCCTTCACAAGCCTGATTTCTGAGCTCTCCAATGCAATATGATGCCGCACGCCTCTGTAACTGCTGTTATTCCACCATGTAGCACACCGGCTGTTCTTACACTCTGACTTCACCTCTCTGACCCGTTA
This sequence comes from Genypterus blacodes, assembly GCF_046128005.1. Taxonomy (NCBI): domain Eukaryota; kingdom Metazoa; phylum Chordata; class Actinopteri; order Ophidiiformes; family Ophidiidae; genus Genypterus; species Genypterus blacodes. The sequence goes on along the minus strand of NW_027466843.1, from coordinate 6,514,930 downwards.
ATCATTCATTAATTACACCATTTTACATATACTGCAGTCAAACGGTCAGATTTGCAGTATAGATCAGTAATACACAAAGAAAGAGAAGACTGAATACTTACCCAGCATGATCCTTGTTGTGATGTTGCCATATTTGTAAACCTTAGTCAGAGTTAACTTTTCCTTCCCAACCACTTGGGAATGTACAGTTCCACAGTAGTAGAGGCCTTCGTCTGAATGGGTGATGTTCACGATCAGTAGGTCGTAAGAGTAAGAGGACTCGTTAAACATCAAATGAAGACCAGGAAAAGGATTCAGAGCATATCCGTTGGATGTCTGTTCATATCTTGATGTCAAAACGAGAGGAGGCTGGTTCTCATGAGAACAGTTCCTGTACCACAATATGTAAACTCCAGTAGATGGTTGGCAGTCACAGTGCAGAGTGGCGTTCTCTCCTGCTTGGACTGTGAGATTGAATGCTCCTCCTGAGTCTTGACTGGAGGTAACAGCTCCTGGAAAAACAGACGTGATCACAAAAACGGGTTGAGAAGTGAACAGTACAGAACAAAACAGAACAAAACATTTCCTGCTCCACTCAACACAATGCCTGTGATGATAGATCCTAAATGATTTCTAAATATTTCAAAATCACCTAAAAGAAGGAGCAAGAACGCCGATGGCCCACCCATGTCTGATGATGAGCTGGAACTGAAAAACGTACTGATAACATACGTGACCTGCGCAGACTTGCGCATTAGAGGAAACAGAGGAGGTGATTGGCTGGTCGAATAGAAATTCTTTCACCGTGGTTTTCCTCTCAGGCTGTGGTCACACTTTGTTATCAGCACACTGACATAAAGTAACAACCTTTTACTATAACTTTCTCTTACGACACAACACCTGCAGGCTTTACAAATGCAGTTAAACTAATGTTAATGTGTGACACACAACACACAACACACTCCACGACATGGACATAGAATGGGGCTGAAGGAAAGATTTGATCTCAGCTGCAGCACACAAATGAGGCTGAATGCACAATGAACACAACCAGCTCGGGTTTATGGTATAAGATAAATTAACACAGCGCTACTACATTAACACTGATGCTACGGATTAGACTGCAACTCATGTTGGCAGGGATAACACAGGAAATGACCATACCACATATCCATACGTTTAGTTTGGACAAGTGGAGAAGTTGCAGCTTATGGAACTTTTTCTTTCTCAGCAAAGCTTCTGTGACTCTGTGATGAAGTCTTAGGCAGACCTTCATGGAGAGAAAGTCTCACACACACACACACACACACACACACACACACACACACACACACACACACATACATGCAGGAGTGATTTCAGAGCATCAGTTGCAGCTTTTGGACAAATGATGATTGGAAAATAATTTGAAGTTAAATAGCTACACAGTGTTCCTTATACCAAAATGAAACCTTTGGGGTCAATGTTTCGCTCCACCTCTGCTGAATGCTTCTCTCACATTGAGCTCATTGTACTCATGGCTGTTTGGCCCCATAGCCTACATATAGCATGTCTATCTCTGCCACAAAAATGCCTCACTGTTGGTATAATTGGCTTACAATGTTTGAGCTCGAATCATGATACTGTCCGTGCTTCTGGTTGTTGTTTCCTGTTTTATTTTGTAGGACTGCTGTGGTTGTGTTTTTACTCCACTTCCTGCCTTTGTCTCCTACCTTCTGTCTGAGGCAGTGGCTCAGTGGGTAGTGCCTCCGGTTCCCCGCTTGGGAACCGGAGGGTCGCCGGTTCGAGCCCCTGCCGAGGTGCCCCTGAGCAAGGCACCAAACCCTCAATTGCTCCCCCCTCTGCGAAGGGTGGTAATGTAATGTAAGTCGCTTTGGATAAAAGCGTCTGCTAAATGATCGTAATGTAATGTCTCGCGATACCTGATTGTTACCTCCCTTGTGATTTTCCTCACCTGTTCCCCGTTGTAATCAACACTGTGTGTGAGTGTGTGTGTGTATTTAGTCCGCGGCATTTGCTCAGGTCGGGTTTGTTCTCCCTGGTTGTTACCCACTCCCGTCCCGCTCCCGCTCCTGTGGGTTCTCCTGGTCGCGTCCGGTGTTTGTTGGCTCTGTGTTCACTCCTGGTTCTGTCCCGGCTCCTCCGTGATGTTCCCGTGCTCCTCCATGATGTTTCTGTGTTTCTCTGCTTATCTTAATTTGTCTTCGCATTTGAATTTTGCAAGGTAAGTTTCCCCCACAGTTGTCTTGTGCTTTGTATCTTATATTGTTTTATTGTTCAGTCGCTCTGGTTTGGGGTCGGCTTCCATGCCTTAAATTTCGGGTTCCCGGTCCTTGTTCCCCATTTGACCCTGAGCCTCCTCTCTCTTGTCTCATTACTGGGTCACTCATACTGTAGTTCCCTGTCTCTCCAGTTAACTCTTCTGCTGCTTGTTGTACTTCCTGTTGCTTTCTGTTGTGACTCATTAAAACATTACATTACATTACATTGCGATCATTTGGCAGACGCTTTTATCCACAGTTACCACCCTTCGCAGAGGGGGGAGCAATTGAGGGTTCGGTGCCTTGCTCAGGGGCACCTCGGCAGGGGCTCAATCTGGCAACCCTCCGGTTCCCAAGCGGAAGCTCTACCCACTGAGCCACTGCCTTTGTTTCCCTTCTCCCTCCTTACACTCGATTTGTCAAGAGACTGCTTGCTCTCTGGGCAGTGATAACAAAAATTGTCAATAATACCACAAATCTCCAGAACATTCGTCTTGTCTGACAGATTTGCACTTAACCTTCAATCTAAGGGAGAAGCTACATTAGTGTTTTGAGTCTAGGTTTTTAATATGAAACTGTGCAGATAAGGAAGCTTTCAAATGTCTGAACATGTGTGACTGAACATGGAAATGTGTTTTCATTTGTGTGTGTTTATGCACTGTTGCTGCATGAACGCTGTGTTGGTGCGTTTGTTGTCCATTGCGGTGTATTTTGTTTCTTCCCCAACATAACAGATCTGTCTTTCACGCTGCCAGGATTGCAACTAAAACAATAATGAGCGAACAAGAATAATGCTTAGTCTAAGGTATTGTAGGTATTCAGCTTTATTTCAATTGCATTTGACATGAATGACTCAGCGCACTTTGCATAGAATCATAAAAACACAGTTTGCAGACAGTCTTTGCATTAAGAAACTCTGGAAAACAGAAATAGCCAATAAACATGTTTTTATCTGCGTTAAAAATGTGTACTCTGCAACGTCAACACAGCATATATGTACAGGAATATCAAGCACAGTCCACTTAAGTGTGCATGTATGTGGTGTGGAGTTTGTCTACCCATGTTTGAGTGTGTGTGCAGGTCCTTAACCTGCTGTTAGCATTGATGGTACAACAGGTTTTGCATTAGGAGCCTTGAACTTTGACCTTCATTGGCCTCCATCATTCACTGTGTGGCATGCTTCAGTGCCGGAGCAGCAGTCTCGTTGGCAGCAAATGTGTCACCTTACTCACACACACACTCCTGAAGACATGAGGGAGATTTGAGTCATGCTGTGTGGTTAACGTGTGCGTGTGGTGTGTACATCCTGGCCTCGTGGCTGCAGTATGTTTTTCCGTCCACGGCCCAGAACTCAACTTGTGTCAAACACAAATCTTCATCCTAGGAGACAATGGAGATTTAGATTCAAGCTATAGTAACACGAGTCATAAAATAGCTACAGAATCAGTGTGTTTGAAGATGGGCGAAAGGTTGCCGTTGGTTACCGGAATCCTGTTCGTTTGGCCCCTGGTGTGAGTCGTGTTCTGATGAAGTTGAGGTTCGTTTGCTGCAGAAATGAGCACAGCATCAAATCACTGTAGCACCCAAACACAGCTCGGTGTGTTTCTGTAGGCTGAGGTTATTTTTGCTAAATTACTGAATGACAGGACGACAGAGTGGCAAGTGAAGTGTTGTTGATCACTGATTTTAGGGTTAAAATAAAACTGGTTCAACACAGAATAATTTTACACTTTTCTTCCACGCTTGTCAATCACCTGATCCATTTAATTTGAGTCCAAACGAGGTTTTGAAAACATTATTTTGCTGTTAATGAAACATGACAAAAATTACTTCAGGCGTCTCCGTTGAATTATAAAGTGAAGACTCAAGATTAAACATCGAATAAGTTATGAAATCTTCAAACACCTAAAAGCAAACCGAAGATAGACAAGACTCATTGTCATATTGCCAAAGTAATTAAGGAGGCAGGAAGGATGAAGTGAGGCGGTGTGAGATCAGAGCTGGTACCTGTTAACTGATGGATGCAATAAATCAAAACAAAGCAGAGGACAGAGGAGAGGACTGTGAGTCCTGGGCTGAGACGCTGCATCCAGGACGCAGAGGGGCAGGGACCAGGGCCGGCAGGGTCTGGAACACAGTGTGGTTACATCTTTCTTTACAAGTTTGCCTGCAGACACTGATTTTGAATTATGCTCATTGCCTCATTTGTAGTAAAATAATGTTCAAACAGAAATCAACACCCTCTCTAATTCTGGTAACATGCATGTAAAGGTGTCTGTGAGTGTGTTTGCTGTCGTCACTCAGGCAAATGTTTCCCAAACTGGCTTTGAAATGTACAGTATGTATTGCGAGGCATTCAGGCTCTCTGATTTGGCAGCAATGTAAATGATGGCAGTATTTTATCTGAGGCTTAAGAATGAATCCCCAGAACCTTATGACACACAGATGCTCACATACGTCACTGTCACTGGTGGATTGGTCATGTTTTCTTTAGTGTGGTATCCAATTAGTCAGATGGACAATTGGCTGCAGAGGGAGAACACAAAGCAGAAAACTTACTGAGCAGGATCCTCGTTGTGACATTTCCATATCTGTAAAAACTTCCTAGGGCTATTTTTTCCTCATCAATCAACACTGTGTTGTGCTCATTTCCGCAGTAGTAGAGGCCTTCATCTGATTCAGTGAGGTTAACAATCAGCAGATCGTAGGTTTCAGTCGAGTGGTTCCTCACCAGATGGAAACGGGGGAAAGGATTGAGAACGTCTTCAATATCTCTGCTGTGGAACAATGCCTCGTAAGCAGTTCTCAGCACAAGACGAGGCTGGTTCTCATGAGAGCAGTTCCTGTACCACGCAATGTACACCCCAGTGGACAGCTTGCAGTCACAGTAGAGAGTGATGTTGCCTCCTGGTTTGACCGTAGGGTCTGATACCAAACCTGGGATCCAGCCATGACTGGAGGAAACGGCTCCTGGAACACAAATACAAGCACAAAAACAGGCGTTAACATTGTGACAAACACAGGTACAATCCGGGCAACAAAAAATCGTCTTTAATAATAAAAGTTTACCGAAGACAAATGCCAGACAAATAAACATCCCGTCCATGTGTGAGGATGAGCTGGTTCTAAGTGAGGCAGATCTTACACACAGACGTCATATGAGTGTTTTACTGGAGGAAGCAGAGGTGGCTGATTGGCTAAAGAAATGGCCCATTTTCTTCTGTGGTTCTTCAGTCTTCGTATAAAGCGACCTTCTTAGGCAGGAACTGAGGAACAGGAACTTCAATTTGAAGACGTATACCAATGAGAACTACAACTAACACCACACATTTTCTTTGTATAGAGCATATCACCTTTTCATTTGGAACTCACTAATTCCACAAATCCGCAGCTTTTCAAACTCCCACCTCCTAAAATAGAGGCTGTGGTTAGCAGATCTTGACAATGTGTCATCGTCGTCGTACACTGACAACCTGAAAAGTGCTGCACCTGCATCGCACACTTTCACACTTTTCTACACTTTCCCTACAACACAAGAAGAGGAAAACTGACTGTGATAGGGATAATGTGTGTGTGTCTGTGTGTGTGTATGCGTGTAGATGTTGTGTTGTGTGATGTTTTGTGTTGTGATCTAGTTGAGATCAGTTTTATCCCAGTTTCTCAAGAACACACTGCTCACACTGGGTCTTTCATGAGGCGTTTTCTGCTGTGTTGCGGTGTTTTGGGGGTCAAATCTGTTTTAGTGGCTTCTTTGATGTAGTACTTAATGTCTCCATTGGAGGGCAGCGGAATTTCACCTGTAGCTAACTGCTCAGTGCCTCTCCTGGAAAACTTGAAGTATCTAAATGTAGTAAAAACATAAAATAATAAATAACAGGTTATATGATCACTTTGTTTATGATTCTGGGAACTTTGAAACACTGACCAGGCCTGGGGTCAAAGCTGTTAAAAGTGTTTTTGTCATTTTGTCCAGCTGATCCCAATTAAGCTCGGAAGCATTCGGTGACAGGTTAATAACCGACAGGGGCCAAGATTTACAAAACAATCTGGCAAACAGGGGCTTCGAACACACGACGTGAATACACAACGATTAAAGCAGGAAGGGTGGGGACTCACACACACACATACACACACCGGGGAGGAAGGAAGGGGGCAGAAAGGACAGCCATCTTGTTTGAGTCTTTGTCACAGAGAGGTGTGCAGGGCTCGTCACCGTTTCTACCACAGATTCCGAATGAATGAAAAATAAGAAAAAAGACTGTGAATAAGTCAAAATTCACACAATTCAAGAACACAGACTTTTAAACAATTGTGCAAGATTTAACCTCAGAATATAAGAAACCACAGCTCTCTCATGCAGATGTTGGCCCATGGAAACATGTCTCTTGAACCTGTATGTGAGAAGTGTTTTTACTTAGTTGATGTGGTTTTCTGATATGAACTAATGTCAGAAACATCCTGTGGCTGTGGCTGCTGAATCTTTTCTCTTTCTAAAGTTGTGAGTATACAAGAGAAGAGCCCCCCTTGCTCAGCAGGCCACCAAGCTTCTGTTCAGCCTCGCCGGCCTGTTTGTCTCTGTGGGTTTCCTGTGTACCTCGCGCTGTTGTTGAGGTTAGCGCTTTCGTCAGCTCTGTGCTATTTTGTAACTTCTTGGAAGGCGGGAGGATGGGGCATTCTTTTACTGTTATTGTATTACCTTTGAACACTTTTCTTTTAAGTGGTGACACTTTGAATAAAAACTTCACAGGTGAAGTGTTGGAGCTGAGAAAAGAAAGGAATATGAAGTTATAGACAAGCTGGCATCGCTATTGCCAAAATGAAAAGGGGATCGATTTCAATCTTAAAAAAAGTTCACCTGCAGCAAACTGTAATCACAGAAACAATAAACAGGCTCCAGTTGTATGATCAATTTTTAATTTCAACTTAAAGTGGTGGGGGGAAATAAAAACACAGAAGATGCATCAATTTGGTTGTAAATGTACAAGAGGAAAGGAGCAAGAAGGAATACATATTCACTCTGCTCCAGGCGCCAAAACTGTCTGGACAACCCAAAACAATTACCAAATCAATCAGAAACAATCAAAAGCAAAGAAACTCGAGAGGCCAAATGTACAGCGGGTCCCGACTCCACTCAGACCTCGGACCTCTTTCTCTTCATCTTGTCGAGTTATGGATTTAAATTGAAATTGGATTTTTTCATCAATCTACACATAATACCCCCAAAAGTGAAAACATGGAGATTTTTTGGAGACGTTGTTAGTGGTAAACAGCTGAAATGTCTCATTCGTATTCCAAACAATGACGCATACCCGATGTTTGACCTTGAGCCGCTTAAATATTTGCACAGGCATTTAACACCTTCAGGCGTTATCGACCACTGGAGGTGCTGTACAGCAAAGGTCTGATCAGCCCCATGCAGTTTTGCTACCAGCACAAGCACACACCCACACAAAAACCCACAGGGCTGACATGATCTGACAGCATGAGCAAAGGGTAAAAGAGTAGAAGACGAAGACAGCAAGTCTTGTCAGCAATACAGCTTTCATAATTTGAACATTATATACTTTCTGTTTCTATAAACATCTGTGTGCCTATCAGACTGCGGCATCCTAAGTCTGCTAAACTAAATGATCCCTCCTTCCTCCTCCTCTACCTCAGACCTTCAGTCTCACTCCTTCCCGAGCAGAGTAAAGGTACACGGCTGACTAAGCAGTCACATATATGGATCAGCACGTATCAGCTCAGGCTAATGTACGTTTGGCTGACACCGCTTGCTTACTTGGCACTTCAACTTGCCAAAGCCGAGGCCCGACCATTTGTCCTGCTATGTATAGACCTTTCTGTATATACAGCACATATGGGCAGAAGTATATAAACAAACCTGTGATATCAGAGGAGAGTCATATGTCTTAAATGCAATGAGGCAATTCAAAACAGGAAGGAGCAGGTGTGACGATGAGGAGGAGCGAGTAAGCAACTTCAAAGAAAGGAAACACAGGGTAACAGATGGACGTCAGGCCCTCTGCCTTCCTCCCCGCTCTCCCTTTAAGCCTCTCAGATATCATTTCAAAGGCCGTACTAACACTTCACATCGAGCTCTTCTCATCTCATTCCTCTCACTCAGCACCCCTCTTCCTCCTTTGACCGCTCCTTCTCATCACTTCATTGCTCATTTCTGTCTTCTCTGTCGGTGCTAATATCCTGTCAATGTGGGTTTCTCGCCTGAAGCGGGAGTTCGCCCGACCTCACTAGACTGACATTGATCACAAGCACTGATCGATGCAGGTTCTCCTATCGCCTCCCCTGAAGCATCGCCTCCCCTCAAGCATCGCCTCCTTCCTTGATGTATCCTGAGATCCTTACTACATGTTACACCTCTCCGGCCACACTAACCAACTACAACCCTTCTGCCTTCCTCCTCTGATCCTTTGGTCCCCCGCTTGAGTGACCCCGGCTCTGTCATTATCATGGTCATCCTCTCCCAACTCTTCTCTGGCGTGTTTGTTTGTACCCACCTTACATAGTTGGGCACCACCGCCATTGATCGCTAATCCTGCTTGAGTCCCAGCAGCCTCTCCTCTTTCCCGTCAGCTGTCTGTCCGGGCTGTCACTCTGTCTTTCCCTCACTGCCTCCCTTTTCACAGCAGTCACATGCCGACACGGCAGTTGACGTTTATCAATACGTGCAATGGATTCGTTTATATTCGCACCAAGTCTGAAATTCACCACTCTTGAGTCTACCAGGAACAGTATCCCCCCGCACAGGATCAGTAGGTTCAAAGTGTTACTTTTGGGTGCTATCTTGCACGTCATCTACAGTGAACGGACGCCTTTCATTGTGTTGTTTCATTTCATGTGTAAAGTGGAATCCCCCTGTAATGCTGCCAGCACCAGCAACACCCTTCTTCATGCTCACTGGTTTCTTCTTTGTTTTTGGTGTTCGGTTTGTCTTGTGACGCACCATAATGAAGTGAAATATATAATCTTATTTAACAGTTGCAATACATTGTATCTAATTGATCTGGTTTCTGTTTGTATGATCACAGTGGTTTATATTCAGACAGATCTATGCCTCCTTAAATCAGTTCATTCATCATGTTGGTAACATTACATAGATATGCCTCCAAAACCTTCCTTCGTCTTCGTCAAAATCAACCTAATTTTAAAAGAAAGTCAACTCTATATCTTTAGATTAGATGGCAATTAACCTTAGAAGGAAAATAACATTTAAAAAACAAAAACAGTCTTGCTCATTACTGCCAAGGCTCCACTTAGCCACAGTCAGAAATGATTCAAGTGTAAAATGTAAACTGCTGTTAAATGAAACTTAATTACATTTGGTGTTTGCACTGTCTGTCAGGACACTGTTAATAATTTGAATAATTGTTAATTTAAATTATAAAACAGGAATTGTCACTCAACTCCACATAATTTAATGCAATGCAACTTCATAATTATTGAGCCGATTCAAAGGTCACACAAACACACACGCAGCAGTAATTGGCTGATGGATGGAAACAAACTGACAGTTTATGAATGTCTTTTGTTAACAACCGTTGTTATTTTATAATTTCAGACAACTTTGCAATATGTTACAACACCGATAAGCACAGAGACCAATTATATTTTAAAACGACACTTGAAGAATTATGTTTTATATTCATTTTAGTTGTAAGATGATCATTGCTGTTATTTAAAATAATAGTAGAAATATTGAATATCTCACCAGAAACAGGAGACACACGCGATGACATCATGGAAGCAGATGTGTTAAATGTCAAACTGGTCGACCTCTTTTTCACAACACACTGCGACTGCCTGACCAGATCATAACTACTGCACAATACAACTCATATTCATCCAAGCAGGAAAATTTAATCTGTAAGGAAGAACGACCTCACAATGATTTTCCCCTCAAACATCATTACTGTTTGCCATTAGAGTATAAACTATTGTTTCACACATCAGTGGCTATCATCAGTGGTGGGAAACCAAACCGTGTCATTGTGGTTTGCTTTGGACTGCTTGATTCCAAATGAAAGAACACACACACACACACACACACACACACACACACACACACACACACACACACACACACACACACACACACACACACACACACACACACAGCTTATGGTTCCATTCTACCATCCATTAGGTTAAATGAACTGGTGTAGCCTTTACATCCGACTTGTGTTTACGGCAGAATAGGTGCAGAAGTCAGAACCCTGGTCCTCCCTCTTCTTGTTCTTCTTCTTCATCATCATCGTCGTCGTCGTTGCTCTCCCTGATGGCTGACGGATGTCCAGGGCTGCGTAGCAGACATCTTCATCCTGATATTTGACATTTTAGAATAGTGGTTATGTGCTGCTGTGATCCACAACGGCGCTTACAGAAGTTCACGTCAGTTACCTGATTTACTTTTGTTTGTCTCCTCGTGTCAGCTGTGTTCGCTTGAGCTTGAAGTGAATAAATGCAGCATTGTTACAACTGTACACGTTACCCTAGTAGAGGAAGCGTTAGGGCTATGAATCTAAGTCTGCTGATTAAATAGTGAAGATATTTTGGGATTAATTAATTAATCGAAATAACAGAAAAAAAGGAAAAACATTCAAATCATCATCAGCCACATAATGTGATGAATGTACCTGTTTTCTGACAGAGGCAATAAACCAAAATGGAGGCGAGGAGAGCAGAGAAGACGGATAAACCTGGACAGAGAGTGAACAGAAGCTTCCAGCACATGGCACAGTCTTGGTCCTGAGGGGTCACATGAGGGTCGCTGGAGTCTGGAAAAATACAGCGACGTGTGTGTGTGATCTGTTTGACATGACTGGTGGGTCTTGCACTCTGAATTCACCTCTGTGACCCGTTATTCATTAATTGATTCACACCATTTTACATATATTGCAGATTGTGCGTGCAGCATAGCATGGTGAACATGGTGTTTCATTAACCTCAGCATTAATCAGCACATTTTCTCACTGTGTGGTGTCCAATCAATCAAACGGTCAGATTTGCAGCATAGATCAGTAATACAAAAAGAAAGAGAAGACTGAATACTTACCCAGCATGATCCTTGTTGTGATGTTGCCATATCTGTGAACCTCAGTCTGAGTAATCTTTTCCTTATCAACCACTTCGGTACGTACAGTTCCACAGTAGTAGAGGCCTTCGTCTGAATGGGTGATGTTCACGATCAGTAGGTCGTAAGATTTAGAGGACTCATTAAACATCAAATGAAGACCAGGAAAAGGATTCAGATTAAATTGAGCCTGAAAGATGGACGTCTGTGCATTTCTTGGTTTTAAAACGAGAGGAGGCTGGTTCTCATGAGAACAGTTCCTGTACCACAATATGTAAACTCCAGTAGATGTTTGGCAGTCACAGTGCAGAGTGGCATTCTCTCCTGCTCGGACTGTGAGATTGAATGCTCCTCCTGAGTCTTGACTGGAGGTAACAGCTCCTGGAAAAACAGACGTGATCACAAAAACGGGTTGAGAAGTGAACAGTACAGAACAAAACAGAACAAAACATTTCCTGCTCCACTCAACACAATGCCTGTGATGATAGATCCTAAATGATTTCTAAATATCTCAAAATCACCTAAAAGAAGGAGCAAGAACGCCGATGGTCCACGCATGTCTGATGATAAGCAGGAACTGAAAAGCAGCTTAGATTTTACTCACTGATAACATACGTGACCTGCGCATTGGCTTGCACATTAAAGGAAATAGAGGAGGTGATTGGCTGGTCGAATGGAAAATCTGTCATGGTGGTTTTCCTCTCAGGCTGTGGTCCGGGGCAGTGACATAAAGGTTTCAACAAAACTGTCCTCAAAGCAAACATTGTTAGAAGTACAATGACATCATCACTCCCCCATCCAGGCGAGCTCTTACGAAACACTGCAGACCGACCTCTAAAGCCGACAGACCTGCAGACTTTAGAAATGCAGTTAAACTAATGTTAATTTGTGACTCACAGTAGCTGTTATGCTGTTACACTGTTAAATGTAACAATTACTTTCTCAATATTCTTATGGTCGAAACAGGACTGGAAACATGAGATGATGCTAAATCAGATTAATCCAGGTAAAAAAAATAAGATGTTATATTACAGTTCTTTATTTCCCTTAAGGCCTGTATATTAGTATAAGAAAACACGTGTGTAGGAATATTCAGGCTGAATTCAAGGGAACTTTTATGGCAAGAGGACATAAGAGCCACTAGAGGGTGCAAAAAGCTCTTATTTTCAGCAAACTGACTGAGCCAGCGTCTTGGTCCATTCAATAGAAAGTGTGACAAAGTGTAAACGCCATCATGATTATTGCTTATGAGCGATGTCACAGCAGCTGAACATCACCGCTTTGTTGATGAGAGGAAATGGCTTCAACTTTCCCAATTCCCACATTTCAACATCATCATTGCTGTTATTTAAAACAAATGTAGAAATATTGAATTCTCACCAGAAACAGGAGACAAGCGTGATGACATCATGGAAGCAGATGCGCTAAATGTGAAACTGGTCGCCTTCTTCTTCCTTACACACTGCGACTGCCTGACCAGATCATAACTACTGCACAATACAAAAAACACAACTCACATTTATCCAAACAGGAAAATTTAATCTGTAAGGAAGAACAACCTCACAATGATTTACCCCTCAAACATCATTACTGTTTGCCATTAGAGAATGAACTATTGTTTCCACACATCAGTGGCTATCATCAGTGGTGGGAAACCAATCTGTGTCAGTGTGGTTTGCTCTGTACTGCTGTTGCTTATATTACTTTATCCAATATTGCTATCAAAATAAACGAGAGAAAAGAAAAGAAAAATAATAAAAATATTAATAACTTTAATAAATTAAAGTCCTCGGGGGAACCACCCCTTATTTGCAAGGGGACAAAGATAGCAGATAAATGACCTAAGCCTCAAAGACTCACCATAAATCTTAATTATGAATTCAAATGATCAAATTAATTAATTAATTATTTAAATGGGAATAATTCAAAGATTAGTTTTTGCGCCAGATATCAATCTGGAAGGGTGATTCTTGGCGTGCATAGAGGCTAAAAATCATATAATATTCAAAGCACACAATTTCAGTCACTTGTTGTTATAATATGAAAGGATTTATTATCTCACAATAATAACTTAGAGTCATTACTATAAATATGATAAACCAGAAAAGATAAAATAATAGCAAGAAGTTCAGGTAATAACGGATTCAAACACAAGGAAAACAAAGCTTGTGTGTGTGTGTGTGTGTGTGTGTGTGTGTGTGTGTGTGTGTGTGTGTGTGTGTGTGTGTGTGTGTGTGTGAGATGATGTACAGAAGTGGCAAAGTTATAAACACATGTGTATGGGAGGAGTCCCAGGGTCAACGCTCACTACTAAGATGGCGGTTTCACTCCTAGCTTAGCCTGTGAGAGACATGTGTGGTTGTGTCTTATCACCACAGGGGGTTTATCACCCAAGAGGTGCAGAGAGAGCGAGAGAGAGAGGGAGGGAGAGAGAGAGAGAGAGGAGAGAGAGAGAGAGAGAGAGAGAGAGAGAGAGAGAGAGAGAGAGAGAGAGAGAGAGAGAGGGAGAGAGAGAGAAGAAAGAGAGAGGAAGCATGCAGAAATCTGTGCTGGAAAGCACGGTTAGAAAACTTTAAGAACACAATAGCAGAAATATTAAACATAGAAAATACAGTATTCCATACAGTGTATTTATCTACTTAGATCTAAATCTGACTCTAAATCTTAATCTGCCGAAACATCAAAGCCTTACTTAGTAGAGTCACGTCCGTATTGTGATTCTATGTAGCATCGATTGGACAGCTGCGCTGAGGGTCCACTGAGTCGATGGTATGTCCGTTGTGGTGAGCTTTGCTCCAAGTCCTCAGTTCTGGGCTTGATGAAGTTAGAAAATTGTCTTCGTGGTTTAGGAGAAGAAGGCAAAGTGAATCGCTGCTTGGTCCAGTTGAGTCACTGAATTGGAAATTTCAGGGCAGAGATTCTTGAGTTCCTTCCTCTTCCTTCCTGCTTGGGTTGTGCTGGAAAGAGGTAGCTTGTGGGTTCACTGAATTGGAAAATTCAGGGCAAATTCTTGGGTTTCTTTCTCTTCCCTGCTGCTTGGTTGGGCTCAAGAGAAAGATTTTGATTTTCTTTGGGCTTTCATGCTGCAAATGACCTCACGGCCAAGGCTTAACCTTTTGACCAATGTCGCGGCAGCTGGGTCTAAGACATCTTCACATTGAGGTGTGAAGAGGGGGTTAAACTACAACACTAGGTTGTCTTCTTGTTTTGTGAACAAAGGACCGTATGGCTTATCAGAGTCAGCCATGTGAGGACAGGCTTCAAAAATGTGTTGTAGACCTCAAATATTTTACAACCTCAAACTGTGTATGCCCCTACACTGCTGCTTTTCACACAAATGCACGCACGCACGCACGCACACACGCACGCACGCACGCACGCACGCAAGCACGCACGCACGCACGCACGCACGCACGCACGCACAGCTTATTGTTCCATTCTACCATCCATTACATTAAATGAACTGGTGTAGCCTTTACATCCGACTTGTGTTAATGGCAGAATAGGTGCAGGAGTCAGAACCCTGGTCCTCCCTATTCTTGTTCTTCTTCTTCATCGTCGTCATTGTTGCTCTCTGTGACGGCTGACGGATGTCCAGGGCTGCGTAGCAGACATCTTCATCCTGATATTTGACATTTTAGAATAGTGGTTATGTGCTGCTGTGATCCACAACGGCGCTTACAGAAGTTCACGTCAGTTACCTGATTTACTTTTGTTTGTCTCCTCGTGTCAGCCGTCTTCGCTTGAGCTTGAAGTGAATAAATGCAGCATTGTTACAACTGTACACGTTACCCTAGTAGAGGAAGAGTTAGTGCTATAAATCAAAGTCTGCTGATTAAATATTGAAGATATTTTGGGATCAATCAATTAATCAAAATAATATAAATAGAGGAAAAACATCCAAATCATCATCAGCCACATAATGTGATGAATGTACCTGTTTTCTGACAGAGGCAATAAACCAAAATGGAGGCGAGGAGAGCAGAGAAGACGGATAAACCTGGACAGAGAGTGAACAGAAGCTTCCAGCACATGGCACAGTCTTGGTCCTGAGGGGTCACATGAGGGTCGCTGGAGTCTGGAAAAATACAGCGACGTGTGTGTGTGATCTGTTTGACATGACTGGTGGGTCTTGCACTCTGAATTCACCTCTCTGACCCGTTATTCATTCATTAATCCACACCATTTTATATATTCTGCAGATTGTGCGTGCAGCATAGCATGGTGAACATGGTGTTTCATTAACCTCAGCATTAATCAGCACATTTTCTCACTGTGTGGTGTCCAATCAATCAAACGGTCAGATTTGCAGCATAGATCAGTAATACACAAAGAAAGAGAAGACAGAGCTGAATACTTACCCAGCATGATCCTTGTTGTGATGTTGCCATATCTGTAAACGTTACTCTCAGTAATCTTTTCCTCCCCAAGCACTTCGGTACGTACAGTTCCACAGTAGTAGAGGCCTTCGTCTGAATGGGTGATGTTCACGATCAGTAGGTCGTAAGAGTTAGAGGACTTGTTTAACATCAAATGAAGACCAGGAAAAGGATTCAAAGTAAATTGGTCCTCAAAGTTGGACGTCTGTTCAAATCTTGATGTCAAAACGAGAGGAGGCTGGTTCTCATGAGAACAGTTCCTGTACCACAATATGTAAACTCCAGTAGATGGTTGGCAGTCACAGTGCAGAGTGGCGTTCTCTCCTGCTCGGACTGTGAGATTGAATGCTGCTCCTGAGTCTTGACTGGAGGTAACAGCTCCTGGAAAAACAGACGTGATCACAAAAACGGGTTGAGAAGTGAACAGTACAGAACAAAACAGAACAAAACATTTCCTGCTCCACTCAACACAATGCCTGTGATGATAGATCCAAAATGATTTCTAAATATTTCAAAATCACCTAAAAGAAGGAGCAAGAACGTTGATGGTCCACCCATGTCTGATGATGAGCTGGAACTGAAAAGCAGCTTAGATTTTACTCACTGATAACATACGTGACCTGCGCATTGGCTTGCACAGAGAAGGTGATTGGCTGGTCGAATGGAAAATCTTTCACAGTGGTTTTCCTCTCAGGCTGTGGTCCGGGGCAGTGACATAAAGGTTTCAACAAAACTGTCCTCAAAGCAAACATTGCTATAAGCACAATGACATAAACCAACACCCTTTCATCATCACTCCCCCATCCAGACGAGTCTCTTCTGAAACACTGCAGACCGACACCTGCAGACTTTAGAAATGCAGTTAAACTAATGTTAATGTGTGACACACAATAGCTGTTGTGCTGTTACACTGTTGAATGTTACAATTACTTTCTTATTGTCGAAACATAGTGGAAACTATGACCCAGGGGTGATGTGGATGCAGGGACAGGTCCAGATCTGCAGTAATCTATCTTATCATATCAATGGTGGCAAACATGGTGGACTAAAGTCTAGCATAGTGAGCACGTTAATACGATTCCATGCACAGGAACAAACTGTAAACATGAGATGATGGTAAATCAAATCAATCCAGGGAAAAAAAGAAGATGTTATATTACAGTTCTTTATTTCCCTTTAGGCCTGTATATTAGTATAAGAAAACACGTGTGTAGGAATATTCAGGCTGAATTCAAGGGAACTTTTACGCCACGAGGGCATAAGAGCCACTAGAGGGTGCAAAAAGCTCTTATTTTCAGCAAACTGACTGAGCCAGCGTCTCGGTCCATTCAATAGAAAGTGTGACAAAGTGTAAACGCCATCATGATTATTGCTTATGAGCGATGTCACAGCAGCTGAACATCACCGCTTTGTTGATGAGAGGAAATGGCTTCAACTTTCCCAATTCCCACATTTCAATGTCATTTAGAGGATTGCGCAATCATCTGCAGTTTGTGGAATTTCTCTACCTGATGACGAAGAATTATGTTTTATATTTGTTTCAGACTTAAGATGATCATTGCTGATATTTAAAATAAATGTAGAAATATTAAATATCTCACCAGAAACAGGAGACACACCTGATGACATCATGAAAGCAGATGTGCTAAATGTGAAACTGGTCGCCTTCTTCTTCCTTACACACTGCGACTGCCTGACCAGATCATAACTACTGCACAATACAAAAAACACAACTCACATTTACCCAAACAGGAAAATTTAATCTGAAAGGAAGAACAACCTCACAATGATTTACCCCTCAAACATCATTACTGTTTGCAATAAGAGAATAAACTATTGTTTCACAAATCAGGGGCGGGAAACCAAACCAGTGTGGTTTGCTCTGTACTGCTGCTTTTCACACATACGCACACATGCACGCGCACACAGACACACACACACACACACACACACACACACACACACACACACACACACACACACACACACACACACACACAGTTTATGGTTCCATTCTACCATCCATTAGGTTAAATGAACTGGTGTAGCCTTTACATCCGACTTGTGTTTACGGCAGAATAGGTGCAGAAGTCAGAACCCTGGTCCTCCCTCTTCTTGTTCTTCTTCTTCATCATCATCGTCGTTGCTCTCCCTGATGGCTGACGGATGTCCAGGGCTGCGTAGCAGACATCTTCATCCTGATATTTGACATTTTAGAATAGTGGTTATGTGCTGCTGTGATCCACAACGGCGCTTACAGAAGTTCACGTCAGTTACCTGATTTACTTTTGTTTGTCTCCTCGTGTCAGCTGTGTTCGCTTGAGCTTGAAGTGAATAAATGCAGCATTGTTACAACTGTACACGTTACCCTAGTAGAGGAAGAGTTGGTGCTATAAATCAAAGTCTGCTGATTAAATATTGAAGATATTTTGGGATCAATCAATTAATCAAAATAATATAAATAGAGGAAAAACATCCAAATCATCATCAGCCACATAATGTGATGAATGTACCTGTTTTCTGACAGAGGCAATAAACCAAAATGGAGGCGAGGAAAGCGGAGAAGACAGATAAACCTGGACAGAGAGTGAACAGAAGCTTCCAGCACATGGCACAGTCTTGGTCCTGAGGGGTCACATGAGGGTCGCTGGAGTCTGGAAAAATACAGCGACGTGTGTGTGTGATCTGTTTGACATGACTGGTGGTTCTTGCACTCTGATTTCCCCTCTCTGACCCGTTATTCATTCATTAATCCACACCATTTTACATATATTGCAGATAGCGCGTGCAGCATAGCATGGTGAACATGGTGTTTCATTAACCTCAGCATTAATCAGCACATTTTCTCACTGTGTGGTGTCCAATCAATCAAACGGTCAGTTTTTTAGCATAGATCAGTAATACACAAAGAAAGAGAAGACAGAGCTGAATACTTACCCAGTATGATCCTTGTTGTGATGTTGCCATATCTGTAAACCTCAGTCGGGGTAATTTTTCCCTTATCAACCACTTCGGTACCTACAGTTCCACAGTAGTAGAGGCCTTCGTCTGAATGGGTGATGTTCACGATCAGTAGGTCGTAAGATTTAGAGGACTCATTAAACATCAAATGAAGACCAGGAAAAGTATTCAGAGCATGTCGGTTGGATGTCTGTTCATATCTTGATGTCAAAACGAGAGGAGGCTGGTTCTCATGAGAACAGTTCCTGTACCACAATATGTAAACTCCAGTAGATGGTTGGCAGTCACAGTGCAGAGTGGCGTTCTCTCCTGCTTGGACTGTGAGATTGAATGCTCCTCCTGAGTCTTGACTGGAGGTAACAGCTCCTGGAAAAACAGACGTGATCACAAAAAACGGGTTGAGAAGTGAACAGTACAGAACAAAACAGAACAAAACATTTCCTGCTCCACTCAACACAATGCCTGTGATGATAGATCCTAAATGATTTCTAAATATTTCAAAATCACCTAAAAGAAGGAGCAAGAACGCCGATGGTCCACCCATGTCTGATGATGAGCAGGAACTGAAAAGCAGCTTAGATTTCACTCACTGATAACATACGTGACCTGCGCATTGGCTTGCACATTAAAGGAAATAGAGAAGGTGATTGGCTGGTCGAATGGAAAATCTGTCACGGTGGTTTTCCTCTCAGGCTGTGGTCCGGGGCAGTGACATAAAGGTTTCAACAAAACTGTCCTTAAAGCAAACATTGTTATAAGCACAATGACATAAACCAACACCCTTTCATCATCACCCCCCCATCCAGACGAGTCTCTTCTGAAACACTGCAGACCGACACCTGCAGACTTTAGAAATGCAGTTAAACTAATGTTAATGTGTGACACACAATAGCTGTTGTGCTGTTACACTGTTGAATGTTGTCACACAATTACTTTCTTATTGTCGAAACATAGTGGAAGCTATGACCCAGGGGTGATGTGGATGCAGGGACAGGTCCAGATCTGCAGTAATCTATTTTATCTTATCAATGGTGGCAAACATGGTGGACTAAAGTCTAGCATAGTGAGCACGTTAATACGATTCCATGCGCAGGAACAAACTGTAAACATGAGATGATGGTAAATCAAATCAATCCAGGGAAAAAAAGAAGATGTTATATTACAGTTCTTTATTTCTCTTTAGGCCTGTATATTAGTATAAGAAAACACGTGTAGGAATATTCAGGCTGAATTCAAGGGAACTTTTACGCCACGAGGGCATAAGAGCCACTAGAGGGTGCAAAAAGCTCTTATTTTCAGCAAACTGACTGAGCCAGCGTCTCGGTCCATTCAATAGAAAGTCTGACAAAGTGTAAACGCCATCATTATTATTGCTTATGAGCGATGTCACAGCAGCTGAACATCACCGCTTTGTTGATGAGAGGAAATGGCTTCAACTTTCCCAATTCCCACATTTCAACGTCATTTAGAGGATTGCGCAATCATCTGCAGTTTGTGGAATTTCTCTACCTGATGCCGAAGAATTATGTTTTATATTCATTTCAGACTTAAGATGATCATTGCTGATATTTAAAATAAATGTAGAAATATTAAATATCTCACCAGAAACAGGAGACACACGTGATGACATCATGAAAGCAGATGTGCTAAATGTGAAACTGGTCGCCTTCTTCTTCCTTACACACTGCGACTGCCTGACCAGATCATAACTACTGCACAATACAAAAAACACAACTCACATTTACCCAAACAGGAAAATTTAATCTGAAAGGAAGAACAACCTCACAATGATTTTCCCCCGCAAACATCATTACTGTTTGCAATAAGAGAATAAACTATTGTTTCACACATCAGGGGCGGGAAACCAAACCGTGTCAGTGTGGTTTGCTCTGTACTGCTGCTTTTCACACATACGCACACATGCACGCGCACACAGACACAGACACAGACACAGACACACACACACACACACACACACACACACACACACACACACAGTTTATGGTTCCATTCTACCATCCATTAGGTTAAATGAACTGGTGTAGCCTTTACATCCGACTTGTGTTTACGGCAGAATAGGTGCAGAAGTCAGAACCCTTGTCCTCCCTCTTCTTGTTCTTCTTCTTCATCATCATCGTCGTCGTCGTTGCTCTCCCTGATGGCTGACGGATGTCCAGGGCTGCGTAGCAGACATCTTCATCCTGATATTTGACATTTTAGAATAGTGGTTATGTGCTGCTGTGATCCACAACGGCGCTTACAGAAGTTCACGTCAGTTACCTGATTTACTTTTGTTTGTCTCCTCGTGTCAGCTGTGTTCGCTTGAGCTTGAAGTGAATAAATGCAGCATTGTTACAACTGTACACGTTACCCTAGTAGAGGAAGAGTTGGTGCTATAAATCAAAGTCTGCTGATTAAATATTGGAGATATTTTGGGATTAATTAATTAATCGATATAATAGAAAAAAAGGAAAAACATTCAAATCATCATCAGCCACATAATGTGATGAATGTACCTGTTTTCTGACAGAGGCAATAAACCAAAATGGAGGCGAGGAGAGCAGAGAAGACGGATAAACCTGGACAGAGAGTGAACAGAAGCTTCCAGCACATGGCACAGTCTTGGTCCTGAGGGGTCACATGAGGGTCGCTGGAGTCTGGAAAATACAGCGACGTGTGTGTGTGATCTGTTTGACATGACTGGTGGGTCTTGCACTCTGATTTCCCCTCTCTGACCCGTTATTCATTCATTAATCCACACCATTTTACATATATTGCAGATAGCGCGTGCAGCATAGCATGGTGAACATGGTGTTTCATTAACCTCAGCATTAATCAGCACATTTTCTCACTGTGTGGTGTCCAATCAATCAAACAGTCAGATTTGCAGCAAAGATCAGTAATACACAAAGAAAGAGAAGACAGAGCTGAATACTTACCCAGCATGATCCTTGTTGTGATGTTGCCATATCTTTGAACCTCAGTCTGAGTAAACTTTTCCTCCCCAACCACTTTGGTACCTACAGTTCCACAGTAGTAGAGGCCTTCGTCTGAATGGGTGATGTTCACGATCAATAGGTCGTAAGAGTTAGATGACTCGTTAAACATCAAATGAAGACCAGGAAAAGGATTCAGATTAGATGGGGTCTCAAAGTTGGATGTCTGTTCAAATCTTGATGTCAAAACGAGAGGAGGCTGGTTCTCATGAGAACAGTTCCTGTACCACAATATGTAAACTCCAGTAAATAGTTGGCAGTCACAGTGCAGAGTGGCGTTCTCTCCTGCTTGGACTGTGAGATTGAATGCTCCTCCTGAGTCTTGACTGGAGGTAACAGCTCCTGGAAAAACAGACGTGATCACAAAAATGGGTTGAGAAGTGAACAGTACAGAACAAAACAGAACAAAACATTTCCTGCTCCACTCAACACAATGCCTGTGATGATAGATCCTAAATGATTTCTAAATATTTCAAAATCACCTAAAAGAAGGAGCAGGAATGCCGATGATCCACCCATGTCTGATGATGAGCAGGAACTGAAAAGCAGCTTAGATTTTACTCACTGATAACATACGTGACCTGCGCATTGGCTTGCACATTAAAGGAAATGGAGGAGGTGATTGGCTGGTCGAATGGAAAATCTGTCACGGTGGTTTTCCTCTCAGGCTGTGGTCCGGGGCAGTGACATAAAGGTTTCAACAAAACTGTCCTCAAAGCAAACATTGTTATAAGCACAATGACATAAACCAACACCCTTTCATCATCACTCCCCCATCCAGACGAGTCTCTTCTGAAACACTGCAGACCGACACCTGCAGACTTTAGAAATGCAGTTAAACTAATGTTAATGTGTGACTCACAATAGCTGTTGTGCTGTTACACTATTGAATGTTGTAACACACTTACTTTCTTATTGTCGAAACATAGTGGAAGCTATGACCCAGGGGTGATGTGGATGCAGGGTCAGGTCCAGATCTGCAGTTATCTATCTTATCATATCAATGGTGGCAAACATGGTGGACTAAAGTCTAGCATAGTGAGCACGTTAATACGATTCCATGCGCAGGAACAAACTGTAAACATGAGATGATGGTAAATCAAATCAATCCAGGGAAAAAAATAAGATGTTATATTACAGTTCTTTATTTCCCTTTAGGCCTGTATATTAGTATAAGAAAACACGTGTGTAAGAATATTCAGGCTGAATTCAAGGGAACTTTTACGCCACGAGGGCATAAGAGCCACTAGAGGGTGCAAAAAGCTCTTATTTTCAGCAAACTGACTGAGCCAGCGTCTCGGTCCATTCAATAGAAAGTGTGACAAAGTGTAAACGCCATCATGATTATTGCTTATGAGCGATGTCACAGCAGCTGAACATCACCGCTTTGTTGATGAGAGGAAATGGCTTCAACTTTCCCACTTTTCAATGTCATTTAAAGGATTGCGCAATCATCTGCAGTTTGTGGAATTTCTCTACCTGATGACGAAGAATTATGTTTTATATTCATTTCAGACTTAAGATGATCATTGCTGATATTTTAAACAAATGTAGAAATATTGAATATCTCACCAGAAACAGGAGACACACGTGGTGACATCATGAAAGCAGATGTGCTAAATGTGAAACTGGTCGCCTTCTTCTTCCTTACACACTGCGACTGCCTGACCAGATCATAACTACTGCACAATACAAAAACACAACTCACATTTATCCAAACAGGAAAATTTAATCTGAAAGGAAGAACACCCTCACAATGATTTTCCCCTCAAACTTCATTACTGTTTGCAATAAGAGAATAAACTATTGTTTCACACATCAGGGGCGGGAAACCAAACCGTGTCAGTGTGGTTTGCTCTGTACTGCTGCTTTTCACACATACGCACACATGCACGCGCACACAGACACAGACACAGACACAGACACACACACACACACACACACACACACACACACACACACACACACACAGTTTATGGTTCCATTCTACCATCCATTAGGTTAAATGAACTGGTGTAGCCTTTACATCCGACTTGTGTTTGCGGCAGAATAGGTGCAGAAGTCAGAACCCTTGTCCTCCCTCTTCTTGTTCTTCTTCTTCATCATCATCGTCGTCGTCGTTGCTCTCCCTGATGGCTGACGGATGTCCAGGGCTGCGTAGCAGACATCTTCATCCTGATATTTGACATTTTAGAATAGTGGTTATGTGCTGCTGTGATCCACAACGGCGCTTACAGAAGTTCACGTCAGTTACCTGATTTACTTTTGTTTGTCTCCTCGTGTCAGCCGTCTTCGCTTGAGCTTGAAGTGAATAAATGCAGCATTGTTACAACTGTACACGTTACCCTAGTAGAGGAAGAGTTAGTGCTATAAATCAAAGTCTGCTGATTAAATATTGAAGATATTTTGGGATCAATCAATTAATCAAAATAATATAAATAGAGGAAAAACATCCAAATCATCATCAGCCACATAATGTGATGAATGTACCTGTTTTCTGACAGAGGCAATAAACCAAAATGGAGGCGAGGAGAGCAGAGAAGACGGATAAACCTGGACAGAGAGTGAACAGAAGCTTCCAGCACATGGCACAGACTTGGTCCTGAGGGGTCACATGAGGGTCGCTGGAGTCTGGAAAATACAGCGACGTGTGTGTGTGATCTGTTTGACATGACGGGTGGTTCCTGCACTCTGATTTCCCCTCTCTGACCCGTTATTCATTCATTAATCCACACCATTTTACATATATTGCAGATTGTGCGTGCAGCATAGCATGGTGAACATGGTGTTTCATTAACCTCAGCATTAATCAGCACATTTTCTCACTGTGTGGTGTCCAATCAATCAAACAGTCAGATTTGCAGCAAAGATCAGTAATACACAAAGAAAGAGAAGACAGAGCTGAATACTTACCCAGCATGATCCTTGTTGTGATGTTGCCATATCTTTGAACCTTAGTCTGAGTAATCTTTTCCTTATCAACCACTTTGGTACCTACAGTTCCACAGTAGTAGAGGCCTTCGTCTGAATGGGTGATGTTCACAATCAGTAGGTCGTAAGATTTAGAGGACTCGTTAAACATCAAATGAAGACCAGGAAAAGGACTCAGATTAAATTGGTTCTGAAAGATGGACGTCTGTGCATTTCTTGATTTCAAAACGAGAGGAGGCTGGTTCTCATGAGAACAGTTCCTGTACCACAATATGTAAACTCCAGTAGATGTTTGGCAGTCACAGTGCAGAGTGGCATTCTCTCCTGCTCGGACTGTGAGATTGAATGCTCCTCCTGAGTCTTGACTGGAGGTAACAGCTCCTGGAAAAACAGACGTGATCACAAAAACGGGTTGAGAAGTGAACAGTACAGAACAAAACAGAACAAAACATTTCCTGCTCCACTCAACACAATGCCTGTGATGATAGATCCAAAATGATTTCTAAATATTTCAAAATCACCTAAAAGAAGGAGCAAGAACGTTGATGGTCCACCCATGTCTGATGATGAGCAGGAACTGAAAAGCAGCTTAGATTTCACTCACTGATAACATACGTGACCTGCGCATTGGCTTGCACATTAAAGGAAATAGAGAAGGTGATTGGCTGGTCGAATGGAAAATCTGTCATGGTGGTTTTCCTCTCAGGCTGTGGTCCGGGGCAGTGACATAAAGGTTTCAACAAAACTGTCCTCAAAGCAAACATTGCTATAAGCACAATGACATAAACCAACACCCTTTCATCATCACTCCCCCATCCAGACAAGTCTCTTCTGAAACACTGCAGACCGACACCTGCAGACTTTAGAAATGCAGTTAAACTAATGTTAATGTGTGACACACAATAGCTGTTGCGCTGTTACACTGTTGAATGTTGTCACACAATTACTTTCTTATTGTCGAAACATAGTGGAAGCTATGACGGGGTGATGTGGATGCAGGGTCAGGTCCAGATCTGCAGTAATCTATCTTATCATATCAATGGTGGCAAACATGGTGGACTAAAGTCTAGCATAGTGAGCACGTTAATACGATTCCATGCGCAGGAACAAACTGTAAACATGAGATGATGGTAAATCAAATCAATCCAGGGAAAAAAATAAGATGTTATATTACAGTTCTTTATTTCCCTTTAGGCCTGTATATTAGTATAAGAAAACACGTGTGTAGGAATATTCAGGCTGAATTCAAGGGAACTTTTACGGCACGAGGGCATAAGAGCCACTAGAGGGTGCAAAAAGCTCTTATTTTCAGCAAACTGACTGAGCCAGCGTCTCGGTCCATTCAATAGAAAGTGTGACAAAGTGTAAACGCCATCATGATTATTGCTTATGAGCGATGTCACAGCAGCTGAACATCACCGCTTTGTTGATGAGTGGAAATGGCTTCAACTTTCCCAAATCCCACATTTCAATGTCATTTAAAGGATTGCGCAATCATCTGCAGTTTGTGGAATTTCTCTACCTGATGACGAAGAATTATGTTTTATATTAGTTTCAGACTTAAGATGATCATTGCTGATATTTAAAATAAATGTAGAAATATTAAATATCTCACCAGAAACAGGAGACACACGTGATGACATCATGAAAGCAGATGTGCCAAAAATGTGAAACTGGTCGCCTTCTTCTTCCTTACACACTGCGACTGCCTGACCAGATCATAACTACTGCACAATACAAAAAACACAACTCACATTTACCCAAACAGGAAAATTTAATCTGAAAGGAAGAACACCCTCACAATGATTTACCCCTCAAACATCATTACTGTTTGCAATAAGAGAATAAACTATTGTTTCACACATCAGGGGCGGGAAACCAAACCGTGTCAGTGTGGTTTGCTCTGTACTGCTGCTTTTCACACATACGCACACATGCACGCGCACACAGACACAGACACACACACACAGACACACACACACACACACACACACACACACACACACACAGTTTATGGTTCCATTCTACCATCCATTAGGTTAAATGAACTGGTGTAGCCTTTACATCCGACTTGTGTTTACGGCAGAATAGGTGCAGAAGTCAGAACCCTGGTCCTCCCTCTTCTTGTTCTTCTTCTTCATCATCATTGTCGTCGTCGTTGCTCTCCCTGATGGCTGACGGATGTCCAGGGCTGCGTAGCAGACATCTTCATCCTGATATTTGACATTTTAGAATAGTGGTTATGTGCTGCTGTGATCCACAACGGCGCTTACAGAAGTTCACGTCAGTTACCTGATTTACTTTTGTTTGTCTCCTCGTGTCAGCTGTCTTCGCTTGAGCTTGAAGTGAATAAATGCAGCATTGTTACAACTGTACACGTTACCCTAGTAGAGGAAGAGTTAGGGCTATAAATCAAAGTCTGCTGATTAAATATTGAAGATATTTTGGGATCAATTAATTAATCGATATAATAGAAAAAAAGGAAAAAACATCCAAATCATCATCAGCCACATAATGTGATGAATGTACCTGTTTTCTGACAGAGGCAATAAACCAAAATGGAGGCGAGGAAAGCGGAGAAGACAGATAAACCTGGACAGAGAGTGAACAGAAGCTTCCAGCACATGGCACAGTCTTGGTCCTGAGGGGTCACATGAGGGTCGCTGGAGTCTGGAAAATACAGCGACGTGTGTGTGTGATCTGTTTGACATGACGGGTGGTTCCTGCACTCTGATTTCCCCTCTCTGACCCGTTATTCATTCATTAATCCACACCATTTTACATATATTGCAGATTGTGCGTGCAGCATAGCATGGTGAACATGGTGTTTCATTAACCTCAGCATTAATCAGCACATTTTCTCACTGTGTGGTGTCCAATCAATCAAACGGTCAGATTTGCAGCATAGATCAGTAATACACAAAGAAAGAGAAGACTGAATACTTACCCAGCATGATCCTTGTTGTGATGTTGCCATATCTGTAAACCTCAATCAGAGTCCACTTTTCCTCCCCAACCACTTCGGTATGTACAGTTCCACAGTAGTAGAGGCCTTCGTCTGAATGGGTGATGTTCACGATCAGTAGGTCGTAAGATTTAGAGGACTCGTTTAACATCAAATGAAGACCAGGAAAAGGATTCAGATTAGATGGGGTCTCAAAGTTGGATGTCTGTTCAGATCTTGATGTCAAAACGAGAGGAGGCTGGTTCTCATGAGAACAGTTCCTGTACCACAATATGTAATCTCTAGTAGATGGTTGGCAGTCACAGTGCAGAGTGGCATTCTCTCCTGCTTGGACTGTGAGATTGAATGCTCCTCCTGAGTCTTGACTGGAGGTAACAGCTCCTGGAAAAACAGACGTGATCACAAAAACGGGTTGAGAAGTGAACAGTACAGAACAAAACAGAACAAAACATTTCCTGCTCCACTCAACACAATGCCTGTGATGATAGATCACAAAATGATTTCTAAATATTTCAAAATCACCTAAAAGAAGGAGCAGGAACGCCGATGGTCCACCCATGTCTGATGATGAGCAGGAACTGAAAAGCAGCTTAGATTTTACTCACTGATAACATACGTGACCTGCGCATTGGCTTGCACATTAAAGGAAATAGAGGAGGTGATTGGCTGGTCGAATGGAAAATCTGTCATGGTGGTTTTCCTCTCAGGCTGTGGTCCGGGGCAGTGACATAAAGGTTTCAACAAAACTGTCCTCAAAGCAAACATTGCTATAAGCACAATGACATAAACCAACACCCTTTCATCATCACTCCCCCATCCAGACAAGTCTCTTCTGAAACACTGCAGACCGACACCTGCAGACTTTAGAAATGCAGTTAAACTAATGTTAATGTGTGACACACAATAGCTGTTGTGCTGTTACACTGTTGAATGTTGTCACACAATTACTTTCTTATTGTCGAAACTTGGTGGAAGCTATGACCCAGGGGTGATGTGGATGCAGGGTCAGGTCCAGATCTGCAGTAATCTATTTTATCATATCAATGGTGGCAAACATGGTGGACTAAAGTCTAGCATAGTGAGCACGTTAATACGATTCCATGCGCAGGAACAAACTGGAAACATGAGATGACGGTACATCAAATCAATCCAGGGAAAAAAATAAGATGTTATATTACAGTTCTTTATTTCTCTTTAGGCCTGTATATTAGTATAAGAAAACACGTGTGTAGGAATATTCAGGCTGAATTCAAGGGAACTTTTACGCCACGAGGACATAAGAGCCACTAGAGGGTGCAAAAAGCTCTTATTTTCAGCAAACTGACTGAGCCAGCGTCTCGGTCCATTCAATAGAAAGTGTGACAAAGTGTAAACGCCATCATGATTATTGCTTATGAGCGATGTCACAGCAGCTGAACATCACCGCTTTGTTGATGAGTGGAAATGGCTTCAACTTTCCCAATTCCCACATTTCAACGTCATTTAGAGGATTGCGCAATCATCTGCAGTTTGTGGAATTTCTCTACCTGATTACGAAGAATTATGTTTGATATTAGTTTCAGACTTAAGATGATCATTGCTGATATTTAAAATAAATGTAGAAATATTAAATATCTCACCAGAAACAGGAGACACACGTGATGACATCATGAAAGCGGATGTGCTAAATGTGAAACTGGTCGCCTTCTTCTTCCTTACACACTGCGACTGCCTGACCAGATCATAACTACTGCACAATACAAAAAACACAACTCACATTTACCCAAACAGGAAAATTTAATCTGAAAGGAAGAACAACCTCACAATGATTTACCCCTCAAACATCATTACTGTTTGCAATAAGAGAATAAACTATTGTTTCACACATCAGGGGCGGGAAACCAAACTGTGTCAGTGTGGTTTGCTCTGTACTGCTGCTTTTCACACATACGCACACATGCACGCGCACACAGACACAGACACAGACACACAGACACACAGACACACACACACACACACACACCCACACACACAGTTTATGGTTTCATTCTACCATCCATTAGGTTAAATGAACTGGTGTAGCCTTTACATCCGACTTGTGTTTACGGCAGAATAGGTGCAGAAGTCAGAACCCTGGTCCTCCCTCTTCTTGTTCTTCTTCTTCATCATCATCGTCGTCGTCATTGCTCTCCCTGATGGCTGACGGATGTCCAGGGCTGCGTAGCAGACATCTTCATCCTGATATTTGACATTTTAGAATAGTGGTTATGTGCTGCTGTGATCCACAACGGCGCTTACAGAAGTTCACGTCAGTTACCTGATTTACTTTTGTTTGTCTCCTCGTGTCAGCTGTGTTCGCTTGAGCTTGAAGTGAATAAATGCAGCATTGTTACAACTGTACACGTTACCCTAGTAGAGGAAGAGTTAGGGCTATGAATCTAAGTCTGCTGATTAAATAGTGAAGATATTTTGGGATTAATTAATTAATCGAAATAACAGAAAAAAAGGAAAAACATTCAAATCATCATCAGCCACATAATGTGATGAATGTACCTGTTTTCTGACAGAGGCAATAAACCAAAATGGAGGCGAGGAGAGCAGAGAAGACGGATAAACCTGGACAGAGAGTGAACAGAAGCTTCCAGCACATGGCACAGACTTGGTCCTGAGGGGTCACATGAGGGTAGCTGGAGTCTGGAAAAATACAGCGACGTGTGTGTGTGATCTGTTTGACATGACGGGTGGGTCTTGCACTCTGAATTCACCTCTGTGACCCGTTATTCATTAATTGATTCACACCATTTTACATATATTGCAGATTGTGCGTGCAGCATAGCATGGTGAACATGGTGTTTCATTAACCTCAGCATTAATCAGCACATTTTCTCACTGTGTGGTGTCCAATCAGTCAAACGGTCAGATTTGCAGCAAAGATCAGTAATACACAAAGAAAGAGAAGACAGAGCTGAATACTTACCCAGCATGATCCTTGTTGTGATGTTGCCATATCTGTAAACCTTAGTCTGAGTAATCTTTTCCTTATCAACCACTTCGGTACCTACAGTTCCACAGTAGTAGAGGCCTTCATCTGAATGGGTGATTTTCACGATCAGTAGGTCGTAAGAGTTAGAGGACTCGTTAAACATCAAATGAAGACCAGGAAAAGGATTCAGAGCATATCCGTTGGATGTCTGTTCATTTCTTGATTTCAAAACGAGAGGAGGCTGGTTCTCATGAGAACAGTTCCTGTACCACAATATGTAAACTCCAGTAAATAGTTGGCAGTCACAGTGCAGAGTGGCGTTCTCTCCTGCTTGGACTGTGAGATTGAATGCTCCTCCTGAGTCTTGACTGGAGGTAACAGCTCCTGGAAAAACAGACGTGATCACAAAAACGGGTTGAGAAGTGAACAGTACAGAACAAAACAGAACAAAACATTTCCTGCTCCACTCAACACAATGCCTGTGATGATAGAACCTAAATGATTTCTAAATATCTCAAAATCACCTAAAAGAAGGAGCAAGAACGTTGATGGTCCACCCATGTCTGATGATGAGCAGGAACTGAAAAGCAGCTTAGATTTTACTCACTGATAACATACGTGACCTGCGCATTGGCTTGCACATTAAAGGAAATAGAGGAGGTGATTGGCTGGTCGAATGGAAAATCTGTCATGGTGGTTTTCCTCTCAGGCTGTGGTCCGGGGCAGTGACATAAAGGTTTCAACAAAACTGTCCTTAAAGCAAACATTGTTATAAGCACAATGACATAAACCAACACCCTTTCATCATCACTCCCCCATCCAGACGAGTCTCTTCTGAAACACTGCAGACCGACACCTGCAGACTTTAGAAATGCAGTTAAACTAATGTTAATGTGTGACTCACAATAGCTGTTGTGCTGTTACACTGTTGAATGTTGTCACACAATTACTTTCTTATTGTCGAAACATAGTGGAAGCTATGACCCAGGGGTGATGTGGATGCAGGGTCAGGTCCAGATCTGCCAGCATCTTATCATATCAATGGTGGCAAACATGGTGGACTAAAGTCTAGCATAGTGAGCACGTTAATACGATTCCATGCGCAGGAACAAACTGGAAACATGAGATGACGGTACATCAAATCAATCCAGGGAAAAAAATAAGATGTTATATTACAGTTCTTTATTTCTCTTTAGGCCTGTATATTAGTGTATATTACTGAATTCAAGGGAACTTTTACGGTACGAGGACGTAAGAGCCACTAGAGGGTGCAAAAAGCTCTTATTTTCAGCAAACTGACTGAGTCTTGGTCCATTCAATAGAAAGTCTGACAAAGTGTAAACGCCATCATGATTATTGCTTATGAGCGATGTCACAGCAGCTGAACATCACCGCTTTGTTGATGAGAGGAAATGGCTTCAACTTTCCCAATTCCCACATTTCAATGTCATTTGAAGGATTGCGCAATCCCCTGCAGTTTGTGGAATTTCTCCGCCTGATGAAACCCTTTCAGTCCCACGGATCACAAACCCCCGAGCCTGTTCATCTTAACTCTCGAAAAGTTTGATCTTTTGTTTTGAGCAGAAGCCATGGCGTCACTGGGCTGTGGCGGTATGAGACGCTCACACCTTCACAGCCCCTGATCACACAAACACCTCAGAGGACAGCAGCCTGTAAGTGTCAACGCTCTGTGGAGAAAGCCTGCAACAACCAAAATACATTTCATCATACCTTCCTTCCTTTTGGAGGGGGTAACAAACACCTGTCTGTTTGCAGGATGAACCTGCATGTGTTGGTGTGTAGACAACAACAAAAGCAACACATTCAGCTCATAGCAGGGACGATGTCTGCTTCCAGGTCATTTTGCAGCCACAGATTGATCCTCTGACATTTCTGCACTGAGATCATCTGTTATGTGAGGTTAATCATCATCATCAGCCTGTGGGCAAAATGTTGTTTTCTTCCCTTTTTTTTCCGACTCGAGCAATGCAAGGGTTTCAAACTAATATCTCCCGGGATAATGACGTATTGATTTGTGTTGTGTATTATGATATTAATCTTAAGGAACATGTTAATATCCTCCATGTAGTCCATTTCTCCAGCTGAGATCTTAATGCTGCATGGTGACTTCATGTTTCTCTATTTCCTGTCCTCTCCATTCACAGTATAGAAGCTGCATTGCAGATTTGGAGCTGATACAAACTGTATGACTTCATAGTTTGGAATGTGACTGCAGATGAGTTTGAATGTATGCTAAATACTGCTTATACTGAGCATCTTTGCATTTAATGAATTTGATTTGATGATTTTGTAAGTCTGACTCTGAGTTCTGTATGTGGAAGCGAAAGGAATAAACGCTCCTACTTGACGACATCCTCTGGAGGAAGGCAGGAGTGAAAGAAAGATTTGATCTCAGCTGCAGCACACAAATGAGGCTGAATGCACAATGAACACAACCAGCTCGGGTTTATGGTATAAGATAAATTAACACAGCGCTACTACATTAACACTGATTCAGGACTGCTCATGCAGAAAAGGAAGAGCTTGTACAGAGGATGGAACTAATGCTGCGGATCAGACTGTAACTCATGTTGGCAGGGATAACACAGGAAAATTACCATAGAAAATATCCATACGTTAAGTTTGGAAAAGTGGAAAAGTTGCAGCTTATGGAACTTTTTCTTTCTTAGCAAAACTTCTGTGACTCTGCGATGAAGTCTCAGGCAGAGAGCTTCACTGAGAGAAAGTCACACACACACACACACACACACACACACACACACACACACACACACACACACACACACACACACACACACACACACACACACACACACACACACACACACACACACACTCATGCAGGAGGGATTTCAGAGTTCAGTTGCAGCTTTTGGACAAATGATGATGGGAAAATAATTTGAAGTTAAATAGCTACACGGCGTTCTTTATACTCACAAAATGAAACCTTTGGGGTCAATGTTTTACTCTTTCTCCTCTCAACATAAACTGCATCTGCGATTCCTACTTAATATAGAATAACTTATTCTGAACTACATTACATCATCTGTCTAAATGTTCAGAGCTCAGAAATCTGGGACACACAGATGATGCTGTTGGCCACTCTCCAGGCGCAAATGCCATTAATGAGGCTGTGTGTTAACATAATAGCCTGCTGGCTGTATGGACCCACAGACTTACTACGCTCCACTTCTGCTAAACGCTTCTCTCACATTGTGCTCATTGTACTCATGGTTGTTTGGCCCTATAGGCTACGTATAGCATGTCTATCTCTGCCACTAAAACGCCCCACTGTCGGTCCAATGACAGCAGCTTCACCGCCTTCAATGATCGAGTCAATAATACTACAAATCTTCAATCAAAAGAAAATTGTTCTTGCCTGACAGGTTTGCACTTAAAGTCCAATTCAATAGAGAAACTTCATTAGTGGATTCTGGAGACTAATTATACAAACCTGTGCAGAGAAGCAAGACAGGCTTGTATGAAAAGGTTTAAATGTCTGTGAACATGTGTGACTGTGACTGTGAACGTGAAAATGTGTTTTTATTGGCGTGTGTGTGTGTGTGCGTGCATTCATGCACTTTTGCACGCATGCTGGTGCATTTGTTATCCACAGGATTTTCTACTTTGTTGTTTTGGGCTGGTGGCCCTCTGCAGTGACAGGGGAGGAGTTTTGGGTCTGCGGAAACCACAACAGTTTCCATCCACTTGTCAAACGTCAACTGCTTGGTCAACCACTGCAGCCCTGTGTTTGTCAATGTGTGTGTGTGTGTGTGTGTGTGTGTGTGTGTGTGTGTGTGTGTGTGTGTGTGTGTGTGTGTGTGTGTGTTGTGTGTGTGTGTGTGTGTTTGCGCGTGTGAATACATATTTGTGGGTTGCAAGCTTCATGCATTTGTGCACACACTTGCAACTGCAAAGGAAAATGATTGTTTGGACATCTGGGGCAGAGCGATCATTTACACATATAAATCATAGCAACAATCCTATTAATATGGTGACATTATGTTCACATTATGTTATTGTTAGATGCATTTGCGTTCATGGATGCATTTTTGTGCAATTGCACATGTGTATGCTTGTCTGCATGTGTAGAACATTCTTGTTTTTGTGCATCTATGATTTTAAGGACAGGAGCGGCATGTCTTCATTCAATGAGTCTCTCTCTCTCTCTCTCTCTCTCATTCTCTCTCTCTCTCTCTCTCTCTCTCTCTCTCTCTCTCTCTCTCTCTCTCTCTCTCTCTCATTCTCTCTCTCTCTCTCTCTCTCTCTCTTCTTTCTTTGTGTGTGTGTGTGTGTGTGTGTGTGTGTGTGTTATGTGCATTTGCCTTTTCACAAGCGGTTAAATCCCCAATGACACACACAAGGTCAGCCCTCGTCTCTAAACAAC